>NW_015386121.1:305980-327369 GCF_001527695.2 Protobothrops mucrosquamatus | reverse complement strand
AATGCAGCCCAGCACTGTGTTGGCTTTTTTGGCAGCTGCAGCACACTGCTGGCTCATATTTAAGTGTTTGTCCACTAGGACTCCGAGATCCCTCTCACAGTTATTACTATTGAGCAAGGTACCCCCTATACTATACCTGTACATTTGGTTTTTCTTGCCTAAATATAGAACCTTACTTTTTTCACCATTGCATTTCATTTTGTTAGATAGCGCCCAGTGTTCAAGTCTGTCAAGGTCCTCCTGTATCCTAAGCCTGTCTTCTGGAGTGTTGGCTATTCCTGCCAGTTTGGTGTCATCTGCAAATTTGATGAGTTCCCCATCCATCCCCTCATCCAGATCGTTGATGAAGATGTTGAAGAGCACTGGGCCCAGAACAGAGCCCTGGGGCACCCCACTACAAACTTCCCTCCATGTATAAGAATCCTTTCCATGGGAAACTATCCATGCATTTGCAATTGAAAATTAAATATCATAAGTTGAGATGAACATGGAACACTAGAAAATCTCAGAAAGAAAGTAAACAATGGATATATCAAGAGATATTTTGGAACAATGGGCTCAGAAGCCTGTTTTTAAGATTCCTACCGTTATTGGCAGACTAAATGATATTATGGAAGAGGAATATGTCTTACTGGACAAGACTGAAATATATTCAAATATGGACTTGAAAATGATAGGCTACACAAATAATATGGAAAAAATGAAATACTGAAAATAGAAATTATACTGGCTGATGTTTTAGTAATTAAAAAGGATGTACAAATAAAGGACCAGAAGAATGATTTGAATAACCTATATTGAATTTACAAAAGGGATTTGTTAATGATGTCAGCTATTTTGTGCAGAAAGGTCAAGAGAAAATGAGTTAGGGTAATAATCTCTTAAATGAATAACCATTTTTCTTTTTGTTGTTAGTTTTCTGTACAGATTTTCCACCCTTGTAATGAGGTAATGGGAAGGCTATGAGCTAATAAATATCTTCAGAGCTCTCATTCCTCACCTTAATGATGCCTTAAGCAGTCAGCCTTTCACTAATATAGGGATCAAAATATTGTCCCACCTTGTTAAGATGATAGATGTGGAACATTTTGAATACACAAAGTTGCTAAATATTATCTTTAGTCTCTCCCTATTGCTGTTTATTTTCATAGATATTTTACAGTTGTAGCCTTTTTTTTTTTTTTGTAAACACATACCTTTCTGAAGTACCACTGAGAAATGTTATTGGACAGTTCAACTAAAAACACTCCTTTTATAGACTAAGATACAAGGTTTTTTTTCTTGAAAATAAATCATGCTAACCTCACTATTCATTAAATTATTCCCCATCAGCCAATCAATCAATCTTCATTACTTAATAAACCAGCATAGAAATTTAGGACGCAATCATAGGGAAAGAAAACTGTAAATGATAAAGATAAAAAGTTGCACAAAATTAAAAAGCTAAACATTTAGAAAAAGTGATCATCTAAAAAGATTATATGCCAAAAAAAACTAACATACATGCATGCATGCATGCATACCTGTATGTTTATGTAGGAGTAGATACAGATGATCAAAAAGGAGACATTAGACAGGAGAAGAGTATAGGGGAGCATAAAACATTAGCATATGAACAACTATGTTTATTAGGTTAAGAACACTAGCATTGATAATGTTACCTAGTTTGGTAATGAAATGTCTGCAAGAAAGCAATCAAGCTTAGAGAGCACCATCATTGATTAAGAACACCTTATAAAGCAGACTAGATGCACATTGAATCTAGTTCATTTCCAAGCATAAGCCAGAAGTCATCATTCAAATGTGGCAATGTTTGTTGTAGCATGTAGGATTAGTTTCTGAAAGTAACACAGATGTCTAAAAATGTTCCAATTCCATTATTCCTGAATATATTTATGTAGCAATGGTAAGATCAGGCTTAGACAGAGTACCGGATGTATTTAGGTACTCAACAAGAAAATTGAGGACTGGATATTTTTACACATTGTCTGACAGTTGCTTTGGCCAGATTGTCTTCCATGTTGAACAGAAGACTAGAGAGAAGCTGAAATGCAGCATGCTATTAATTCTCATTACATGTTCAATGTAATGAGAATTAATCATTTCCTGTAATATGAAACAGTCATGACTTGTCTTAGACCTGCATATTTACTCCTTTCTCTTCCTCTTTCAGATCAGGAGAAGAGACCACAACATTTGCTTGTTTCTAAATAATCCATGTGTTTTAGGAAATCCAAACTCACAAGCGATTAGTTCAATTTTTTTTGGGGGGGGGGGTGAGACGATCATTTCAATAGCCTACATATCATTGTTTCAATAGCCTACACTTTTCCAAGATTAAACTGCCACAGAGAAAAGTTATGAGTTAATTTTGCAGCACCTCCTGTGGCTGAAAGGATAGATGTCAGATGAACTTCCAAATCAAAGACTCTTCATAGTTTATTGATATAGCAGGAAAGTAACTAACACTCTCATCACTAATCAGACTAACAAGGAAGCAGTGTTTCTGAATGAAAAGGGGATTCCTTCATCAAAACAGAAGGCTCTCCTACACATTCCTTCCTTATTCAAGATTGGATCAGGACAATTCTAGACATAATAGTTTAGGCATAGCTGACTAGGATGGTTTCCCAAAGGGGATCCAGAAAGACAAATGATATTTTGTTCACAAGCTGCTTGGAATAGGACATAAGCAAAAAAATAATTTAAAAAAACTCCAACAATTGCACAAACATAAGTCAAAGGCATGGATAATATGAAAGCAATACTTCCTGCCAAACATACTGATTACTTCAAAAGTATGCAATAAAAATGAATATCAAACAGGAGAAATGTGATCAATGCAAAAATCTATCAAAATAAGCCTTGGAAAAACATCTTTTTAATCCTTCTTTTCCTCTGGTGACTTTTAGAATAAAGTGAGAGCTGAAATGTGGACTACATGGATTTTTCTATCCTGTTAGTTCTCAGCTACAAATGACCTGAAGCAAAGTTGTGCTCCCGCAGATGAAGAAAGAGTAAAATTACATTTTCTGTCACTTTAAACAAGCACGGTATAATTTGTTAAATGCAATTCTTCACTGCCTCACAGTCTTATTTTTTTTCTAATAGGAGCCTATTAGTTTGCACTTCAGTGCTTATCTGTCATGGCATGAAATTGGAGAACAGTATATGTTTTTTCCCCTCCCCTGCTGGATTAAACAGCATTGACCTCTCTCTCTCTCTCTCTCTCTCTCTCTCTCTCTCTCTCTCTCTCTCTCTCTCTCTCTCTCTCTCTCTCAGTGGCTCATAATTACAATCAATTACGCTATTTAGACAGATTGCAGCAAGTTGGGGTTTCATGGCAGCAATCAACAAATGAACAAGAAGCTTCACAAGAAGTAAATTGGGTTAGCAACAGAGGAGAATCATATGATACATTTAGTGGTAGACATATGGTTGGGCAATTCCAGATTTGATGGGAAAGTTTAGTTCGCATTGTGTGGGGGGGAAATTTCATAGCTCTTTATTTCTCTCTTATATTTGCTTTTTCATAGTTCTTTATTGGTTTTGTCTTCTTTTATTTGCTACATCTCAGGATGCATCCTCCATGCCTATAATAGAACAACATGTGATTCCTTTTCCATCACTGCTCACTCTAAGAATGCAATGTTGTCATTCTTAATTTAGCTGTGTCCTTTACTGAATCAGGAAACCAACATATGTTTTACAGAGATAAATACAAATCATATTCTTTAATACAGCACTGGTACCAGATTAAGGCTGAAAGAGCCCCTTGAGGCAATGAATTGTGTCATAATCAAGAAAAGTGTCCCTTCGTTAAACATATGTTGCTTAGTTATATTACATACACAAAGGAAACTCTGTGTGAAAATAATAAGATTGGCTCAAATAATAAAATTATTCAAGAATTTTAATGGAACAATATGAAAAATGGAATTGCAAAATAATCATTGGGAAAGATGTGGAGTTGATACATTGCTAAATATTTTGACACAACCTATTTGTACTCCAAATAAGTAGGTTTATTCTCAAATAAGCTTCCAGGAAATTCCTGCTTTTGATCATTTTTCCATCTTCGACTTTCAGAAGCCATGCCACAAGTAAGGAATCCCTACAGCTGTTTCATTTTGTTTTGAATTTATTTTGCACCCAACTTTATGAAGCAAAGCTAAAAAGATCCCTTTTAAAAAATGCTGCAGCCATTAGTGACTGGTCAGTAAAGAAGGCTAATTTTTCTGAACACTGATTTGTGGGGCGGGTTGGCTAAATCATTCATTTTTAATGCATTCATTGCGCTATCATTATTTTGAGGGGTTAATATTCCTATTTGTTGAAATACATTTTTTTTCAGAACTTAAGAACAAAATTATTGTTCTTAGTGGTAATATCAGTATCATATGTTGAAGTTATCTCAGTTTCAATAAGTTTATTAAATTATTTATTAGAAATGTACCCCACCTTTTATTATGGAGGTCAAGGTGGCACATACAGGGCTCCCTTCTCCTATCTTGTCCTCTAATAACCCTGTGAGACAAGCTAGACTGGGAAAGAGTGATGGGCCCATGGCCACCATTGACCTTCCTTGGTTGAGGTAGACTAGAACAGGGTCTTTCTACTCCAACTCTGTAATACTTGGAGGCACATAACAAACTTCATGGCAAAGTGTGCCATTGAAGAAATTATCTCTACTTAGGTTTTCTCTACTTAGGCTTTCAGCTGACAACCTCAGTATCTTTAACCTCTGAGCCATCACGCCCACTCTTATTTTATAGACTTATAAGAATTATTTAACTATACTTTTTTCAGCTTTGAATTTCATTTTGTTGGCTGCTATCTAACAAAATGAAATTCAATTGTGAAAAAAGTAAGGTTCTACATTTAGGCAAGAAAAACCAAATGCACAGGTATAGTATAGTATAGGTGGTACTTTGCTCAATAGTAGTAACTGTGAGAGGGATCTCGGAGTCCTAGTGGACAATCACTTAAATATGAACCAGCAGTGTGCTGCAGCTGCCAAAAAAGCCAACACAGTTCTAGGCTTCATTAACAGAGGGATAGAATCTAGATCACGTGAAGTGTTAATACCACTTTACAATGCCTTGGTAAGGCCACACCTGGAATACTGCATCCAGTTTTGGTCACCATGATGTAAAAAAGATGTTGAGACTCTAGAAAGAGTACAGAGAAGAGCAACAAAGGTGTTTAGAGGTCTGGAGGCTAAAACATATAAGGAACGGTTGCTGGAATTGGGTATGTCTAGTTTAATGAAGAGAAGGATGAGGGGGGACATGATAGCAGTGTTCCAATATCTCAGGAGTTGCCAAAGACCTGAGGGCAGGACAAGAAGCAATGGATGAAAGCTAGTCAAAGAGAGAAGCAACCTACAACTAAGGAGAAATTTCCTAACAGTTAGAATAATTAATCAGTGAAACAACTTGCCTCCAGAAGTTGTGAATGCTCCAAGACTGGAAGTTTTTAAGAAGAGATTGGACAACTATTTGTCTGAAATGGTATAGGGTTTCCTGCCTGAGCAGGGGGTTGGACTAGAAGACCTCCAAAATCCCTTCCATCTCTGTTATTCTATTCTATTCTATTCTATTCTATTCTATTCTATTCTATTCTATTCTATTCTATTCTATTATTTAATATGCTGCCACATCTAGAGATTCTGCATTTTATTATTTTATATCAACATATAATATTTAATACAATAGTAGTCTTTATTGAATCTAATAATTCTGTGAAACCTTCTGAACTGTTAATTTTGTTATGTTAGTCCTTATGTTATTCAAAAGAACAAACCCCAAAAATGGAAGAATGAATATATAATAAACAACTGCATGTTTCAATTGTATTACTTCCGTACTGAAAGTTTAAATTAAATATTTGACTTAGGAATTATACTTGAGAAGGAATTCAGCTTGGGTGGAGAGATGGACTACAAGCAATCTTGCCTCAGATGGATAAGATACTCAATTCAGCCACAGAGAAGTAGATAGAGGATAAAATGGGGTTGACCTCAGCCATATGAACTGTTCACTTTTAAAATTGGGTTTATATAATTTAATGTTCCTATTTTTGGTGCATAAACATTTGCTAAGTCAGAAGTATAATTAACTCCAAAGCACAAGGATGACTGGGATCTTGTACAGTTAACCTCTTGGTGATCACTGCTTTCCATCTGTAGTTGCAAGATACAAATCCTTACAGGGAACCAGACTAGTATAACCCTTACATTCCTGAAACAATTTCTCATCAGACCATTGTTGTTGTTCAGTAAAATTGCTAGGGAGACTGGTCTTTTTAACAGAGTTTAGCACTATATATATATCCACCTGCAGACATTATTTGGGGGAGGGGTTTATACATTTAACACCTTCCCATGATTTGTCAAAAAAAAATTCCATGTTTTGTAAAAGGACTATGGGGAGTTGCCTTTTGTGTACAGTAGACAGAACCTTTGGTTGGCAAAGCAAAACTTCCAATCTGAGTTAAACCGCTTCTCTTCATCTTGAGAACAAGGGTTGATTTTCTGCAAAGAGAAGTAATAGAGATTGGCCTGCTGCATTTTGCTGTGATGATGACAATGAGATAATGATAAACTTGGTCATAGTTGGAAGCTTGGTTTGATTAGTCAATCACTTTTTTTCTTCTGCAAATTTATCTTTTCATTATTTGAATTTTCTACATCATATAATGCTCTTGGAACTGTATGTTTGTTCCTAGAATAACAGGGTTTCTATTTGGATGCAAATTTCATAAAAATGCCCTGATAATATTAGATGAGTTTTTTTAATCTTTTCTCCTTGTTTTCATGATTAAATAAGCTAAGCTTCAATTTCTTTCCTTTCCAGTATTTGCTATTTCAAATAGTCTTTATTATATGTGTTGATTTTTACAAAAACAAATTTAGAAGTTAAGGCAAAAGGGGAAATTATAAGATAATATCAGATAAGAGTTTTGCAGTGCTTCTGAAAACACGTTGTCAGTTTAATCAATAAATCTTTTACAAAAAGATAGCAATAGCACTTAGACTTATATACCACTTCACAGTGCTTTACAGTCCTCTCTAAGTAGTTTACAGAGTCAGCATATTGCCCCCAACAATTTGGGTCCTCATTTTACCAACCTCAGAAGGATAGAAGGCTGAATTAACCTTGAGCCAATCAGGATCAAACTCTTGGGAGTGGGCAGAATCAGCCTGCAATACTGCATTCTAACCACTGCGCCGCTACGGCTATATACAAAATGAATTTTAAATTATTTATTTATACATCCAATTATTCTGACATTAATAGTATCATGACTTAGTAAATTCTAAATCAATTAAATTAAGAAAATAAGAATCATTTAATCAACTAAGAACTAAGGCTGAAACAAATAGTGTCATAAAACAATTTAAAATGATAAAATTTCATGTATGGATGGTTTGAAATCCAAATATAATGAAATTTTGAAAAATTAGTTTTAACTGTAACAGTCAAATATAAAATGATATATTCACAGATACAAAGATTCTAGACCCATTGAAGGAAATATAACTTCTGGTGATTCTAAAACAAAGGAATAATCTCAATACATATCTTTATACAGGATTCTTGCACTAAATTAAGCTTATTTCTAAGTAATTGCCTCTCTTCAATCAATCTCTTCCAAGAAAAAATAGATTCAGTCAAGATATTAATATACTTCACTAGAGACATCGTAACTCTATTTAATTTTGCTGTCTTTGGATAATTTTGAAGATGTTTTCAAAGTATTTAATGGAATGGTAGGTAACATTCTTGATAGTGATGAAACAAAATTTAGATGTAAGGATCTCTGTTATGCAGGTACATGTAAGACATGTTATTACAGGAAAACTCCAAGAACTTTAGAATGTTTTGCTTTTTCTCTGGACCATAATTTAACATGGTCCAGTGATTTTTTTTTCCAAAAGTGAATCTGCCAAACTGCATGCAGTGTTTTAGAAATTGATGTTCCAGATGAAACAGGCCTGTTTGGAAGCCAATCTAGGTCCAGAACTCATAAACCATTTCAAGTTCAGGGGATGAACTTTAAAAAGAAAAGAAAAAAAAAGCACTGGGTCACATCTAAAGTAGACAAATCAATATTGTTAAGAAAAGAAACAGAATGTTCTATTCCTAGAACAATCCTATCCTTAGTCACCTATTACATTCACTGGAACAAACAGTAACTAATACCAGTGGACAAGCGCCAATTGATTGGTTATATTTACCAGAATATGGATATCTACTCTCAGCTACATTTTGCCTGATCTAGAAGTTTTAGCATATTAGAGAAAATAAGAATATTTAAGGACTTATTATAAAGCAAAACATAGTGCAAACAGTTCGGCAAACTGCACCCAAAAAACCCAGGAATGAACCTTATTTCTTTCTGGCACTAAGTATAACTCTGAAAATCCTTATTTATAGATGTCATCTAGGCTTTCCTCCATTCTTGATGGATCTGCTCTATCAAAAACATTGTATGACAGGTGGACCTGGTAGGAAACTGCTGTAGGAGTAGAACCTGAATATATTACTTACCATATTAAATGAGAATTTACTTATCCTCTGCCTCAAATTCAAAGCTGAAATTTTAGAGTGGAAAAAGTGGGAAGAATATTTGGTTCTAGTTCTGACATTTCTTTTCCCATCCCTTAATCATTGCCTTTTTAAGCACAAAGTAAAATTTGTTCAATACAAGGAATGTGAAAACAGTTAATTTTAACAGATTGCTTAATTTTAGTTAGAAACTTCTAATTACAATTTGCAAAACAAATTGTTGCAAATATCAACCAGGTTTCAAATGAATTAAATTCAATAACTAGGTCTCATTAACTAACCATTTGGGGAATGCTGCTTATTTACTTAATTTAACAGAAAGGAAATTTGGTTAATATTATATATGATTGTTATAATAAGCATACCATATTCTCTTGAAATTCTTAACAACTGGGGCAATTTGTTCTGAAATGTGAATCCAGTGAATCTCACTGGACCTGTTTGCAACATAGGATTTTTTTTCAATCTGTTTCACCAATTCACCAAAAACTGGCCTTGAAGATAATTATTAATTATTATTAATTCTAACCTCTGGCTGTTGTCTTGGTGGAGTTATGAGTAACTTGGCACATAATGCCATATTTGGTGGTAATGCTCAATTAATCCATTCTTTCAGTTAAAAGTACTTGAAATTGGGAAATCTTTTGTAATTAGTCCTACCTATAGCTTATTGATGGATTTTCCTAATGAAAGTAAATGGCTACAACATACGGGATCACAAACGTTCCAAGTTTGTTATTGTAAAATTTCAGAGAGTAAAATCTATTGGACAAATGATGTTTTAAAATATGAGAAATTGCTTTGGCTGTGAAAGTGACACAACAAAAGAGGTTTGAAAAACCACAATGAAGGATACATTTACTCTGTACTTATTACCATTTATTAACTGAGGTATGTGACTGTTCAAATTTGTACTGAGCCTGAAACACTGTTTCAAGTTTGTTCCAAATATTCAGGCTTGAAGTACTGTAGCTCTGAGTTCAAAATGCTTGTTTTTAACCCAAAATAGGGTAGTTTTACATACAGGTTTCCAGAATGACTGGGAAAACCTGCTTCAGAACAAATTTGGAAGAACAATGGACAAAAAAAATCATTCTCATTTCCCCTGAAGAGTAATAGCTGACATTTGCATTAGAATGAATTTGCATTGTATCATTGAGACATTTCTTTGCAAAACAGATTTATAATGACCCACCTCACACAAACCGCTTCAATTAGCAATGTCTATCATTTAGATGAAGGGGCAGCAGAAAAGGGAAAGAACCTGCCATGTAGTTATTGTACTTGAGCTGCAAAAACATACGTGACCACTAGATGGGAGCAAAGTGTTACTTTTTTTTCACCCAGACTTGCAGTGCCGGTATGGTAGCCCTATCATCACGGCTATCAATTCATGGTTATCAAACATCATAGGAGGGAAGGCACTGCTTCTCATCACTTCATTCTCTGTCATAGATGACTGATCGTGGGCTGATTTATGGAGCACTGCAGCACTGAGTATGGCACCAAGTAAACTCTGCTACCTTATCGGAGGGGGGGGGGAGGCTACATCTTACTAAAATCCATGCCAGTGATTACTCAATCACTAAGCCAAGTTTTGTTTAAGTGAAGTTGATTGAATACTGTAAGTCATAATTGCCTGGGTTCATACAACATTCTAAGTCACAGACAGGCAGACCATATTATAGCTTAACATGTCATGTGAATTCAATTGATAAAGTTAAGTAGCTCCTGTACACTAACTTAACAAATTAAGTGGAACCATTAGTTAATACTCCAAGATCCTTATGAGGTAGGGAGAAGCGCATAAGTTAGATTATAATAACAGAGAAGTAAAATGTTTCTCACTCGCTGGAAAAGATAGGCATTATTTGGCTTTGAACCATGGAAGAAGAACTGGAGAATGTTAAACTGCAAGGAAGTATTTAATGCTAACTGTTGCAATTACATCATTCTCTGTGATGCATCAAGCAGATCATGTCTCCGTACACTGCTTAGAAAACCAGAGATCACTCCCTGTATATTAAGTAGTCTGATTACAAGAACCCGAGATTTTGGACACACAGCATTTGTAAGGCTCGCTGGATCCAAGTCTGAAGTCTAATAAGCGTTGGTGTATTTTCACAGAACATTCTGTCTCACTTGTTTTTTCCATCACTGTAGTGACGTCACTGGATGAAGTCTGCACGTAAGAAATGGGAAGAAGAAAAAGCAGGGGGCCAATATCCAGGAGCATTTGAGCAAAGGCTCTTTCTGAACAGATGATTAGCAGCTAAAGGTGGAAAAACAAAAGCTTTTAACAAGGGTATGAATATCCAGGAAGATAGTCAATAAACTGATGCCTGCCTCCTTAAAATAAAAATAGTTTTCTTTTGCAGAGTCACCTTTGACCTCTCAATACAATGTCAGGAGCTGAGTTCCAAAATCAGAGGTCACGAGAAAAAAAATGGTGTCATAATTTCCCGTATTTTATATTAGCTCCTCATTCCCGCATTTGTCATCTTTAAAATAATTTGCTTTTCTTTCAGCCAAAGACTTTTAATTAAAATGAATTTAATGAAGTATAAAGTACACAATTAACTAACCCAATTAATTAAATCCAAAGTGTGCACATAGATTATAAGAGGGTATGAATAAATTCTTGCTATTTAAATCTGTTTTGAATACGGTTTTCATATTTCACGCCCTTAAAACTGAGCTGAATCACAACATAACTGTTCAGTCTGTGCTAGGATTCCTGGAATTGCAGTTCTGATAAATCCAGAGAGTGTCAGGCTGGGAAAGGCTGTTTCAGATGACCTCATCTTAGGAGAGACACAGTTTGTTACAAATAGTTAACCGGATCCAATGAAGAAGAGATGTAGGTTTGTTTGTTCTCTCAAAGAAGAGGATGAACTTCAGAACAAGAACATGCTTCTCCTCTGACTGGTTTGTTACAGCATTAAAGAACACACAACATCCTTTGGAGAGAATATTATAGCATTCAATCTTTCTACTCCTACAATACAAGAAGAAAACAGGAAGATGGAATATTATAATAATAACTGCTTCCTTGAAGTAAATTCAAACATCAGCAAAGCCTAGATTACTGTTCTTGGGGGGTGGAAGAGTGAAATTAACAACTTCCACATTTTCAAATGTGTTCCACTGGTACAATAATTATTCATTCTCTCAGATTTAACATTGTTTCAAAAAGGTGAGGCTTGTTATAAATCTTGTCCTTCCAGATAAAAGTTGTACATTCCTTTTTTGAGTTCACCTTCATTCATTGGATCATGTGAGGGAGATATAAAATAAATAGTGAATATCATTAGTTATTTTGAAAGGGCTAATGTGAAAGCTATCTACTTTTATTAAAAATTGATTATGATTATGGAGACAATTATAATGAAAAATGATGAAAGGATTTTTTTTCTCTTTCAGAAAAGTACAGTCCCATTCATCTTTAATTCTCCCAACACTGAAACCTCCATATAATTAACACCTATCATTTAGTAAATGTTGATTACTTTTCAATATTCTGAAAGTAGACATACGACTGTAAAATCAAACCTTGTTCATCCTTTCCACCCATGTTCTTGATAGTTTTCATTAATCTGACTATCGAAAGAGTACAGAGAAGAGCAACAAAGATGATCAGAGGACTGGAGGCTAAAACATATAAGGAACAATTGCTGGAATTGGGTATGTCTAGTTTAATGAAGAGAAGGACGAGGGGGGACATGATATCAGTGTTCCAATATCTCAGGGGTTGCCACAAAGAAGAGGGAGTCAAGCTATTCTCCAAAGCACCTGAAGGCAGGACAAGAAGCAACAGATGGAAACTAACCAAGGAGAGAAGCAACCTAGAACTAAGAGAAATTTCCTGACAGTCAGAACAAGTATTCATTGGAACAATCTGCCTCCAGAAGTTGTGAATGCTCCAACACTGGAAGTTTTTAAGAAGAGATTGGACAACTATTTGTCTGAAATGGTAGGGTTTCCTACCTGAGCAGGGGGTTGGACTAGAAGACCTCCAAGGTCCCTTCCAACTCCATGATGATAATGATGATGATGATGATGATGATGATGATGATGATGATGATGATGATGTAGCTAAAAGGGAACAAACTAAATAAATTTAGTTCAAATTCTCTAAAAGAAGTTCAGATTCTGTTCAGTGTCCTACTATTTTAAAAGCCAAAATATCTTACAAACAAGGAATATTTACAGCTATAGTTATTTACATATCAGATCTATAACCCACCTGTCATTCACAAGCTCAAGGTGGTACCTATGGGTAGCACTAATGGGATTTTGCTTGCAATTCTATCAGGTAGGTCAGCCTCGGTGTGTGTGACTGGCTCAAAGTCATCTGGAAAGTTTCTGTAGTTGAGTCCTGATCTCAGATTTGTTGAGTGGCATACAGGTTTTATGATTAGTAATGATAATAATGGAATGATAAAGTGCATGTGAATATTGAATTCATCTGACAAAAGAAAAAGAAAGTTTTCTATGTCCACCCCTTCAATATGGTTGGGACTCTGGTTGGTGCTGGGGACCAAATTCATTTTAGAATTTGGTCTTTGCTGTAGTTAGTGCTGTAGTGACATTGGCGCCTATGCATGTCTCATTGACTTTTGGGGGTCCAATAGTTACACTTGGTTCTTGAGAGGCTCCAAGGCCCATCCTATACAAATTGGATGACCAGGTTGAAGACCTATAGAGTACCAGAGCAAAACTTAATTTGATAATATGAGTGATTTAATTTAAGCTGAACTAATCTTAAAATAATACAATATAGTTTACCTGATTACTAATTACAGTAACCAGTGTTTTGTTTGTACTGTCACGTTAACAGTTACAGCTCAGCTAAACTTTTCAAAGGGCAGTGGGAAAGACGCCTAAAGTTTTGAAGGCCTTGAAGCATCTCCGACTTATCTCAATTCTTTCAGCATGTCTAGTACCACATATCCCATGAAAAATAATCCCTTTTAAACAATACAGAAATGTGATGCTCAGGCCATAAGGAGCAGTAATCTTATTTAACTGTTTTAAAACTAATGATTTTACACCTGTAATAACCAAAGGATCAGAAAAGTTTCTTTGGTACTAAAACATGACTGGCTTCTTGCATGTTTCTATATTCCATACAAAATACTGTACTATTTTGATATTTAAAGCCCTAAATAGCCAGGGACTAGGATGTGGCAGGCCAAAGTGATGCCCAGAATATTAAAACATGAATTTGAGATCTTTCTACAAATTCCATAATCTGGTCTGAACAGATATGAATTGTGCACAGGGTCTTTATCGGTCAGGGGTATTCCAAATTCTTCCTAGGGAGGCTGACTTAACAGCATCAAATGAAGACCATTTTTCTCCCTCCAGTATTTGACTTGTTGTTTTCACCTGATTTCTTTTTCTGCTTCATAGTTTTGCTATTATTTCTGATATATTTATGGATTTGGAGTCATGGGAACTGGTTTGCAGAATGATTGATTTATAAAATACATTGAAATAACATGCAATTACAACAATTAATTATATAAAGCAACAGTACTCAAATTACAGATTCCTATAGGCTGTAAAAATCAGAATGACCACTAGATGGTAACAAAGATTCATAGAAAACTCCTTGCTTCCTTCTAGTGGCAATTGTATGTTTCAGTCTCATTTTTACAGTCATAGCTCTTCCCTTTCTTTCTCTCTGTTCACTGTACATATACGATACTTATACTATATATTTGAAGACTGAACAAGAAGACAATCTCAATTGGAAGAAAGAACATAACAGAGTTGACCATATTCTACCTTGCATTTCTACCTTGAGGCCAACAAGAAAGACCCAGATGAAAAACAGACTGTGAATTTCTGTGTATCATCATTCTAAACCTAATTATCAGCAAATGCAAGCTGCACATCAGAGTGTAGATTAAAGTGCCAGACAGCTCATTATTACCACATCCATCAGTGATTACAGAAAACAAACAATGAGTCTTATTTTATTTATTTATTTATTAAAAACAAGAAAACTCCACAATTTTCAATCCAAGTTCCAAGGAACAAAAGCAACACCACTGGACCTAACTACACTGAATTCAAAAGGCTTGATTTGAAATAGGACTGTGCTGAAGAAGAAGAAAAAAGAGGTTTTAGCAGTTTGGAGATGGATGCAGTGCTTTGACAGAAAGTTTTCCAGATTAGAATTCAGTCCATTCAATGCAGAAGTGTTTTCATAAAATGGTAACTATATACGAGTGTGGTCTTGGCCAGGGTGACAGTAATGGATTGGAAGCACACAGTTAGAAGGAAACTAAATGCACAAAAAAAATATACAATGCAACCAAGTTTAAATATGTGTGGGATTTTTTACAATAGCAATTCATATTGCCATGCTGATAGTAACATAATTGTGTTGTTGTTGTTGGTAACCTAATTAGTTCTGGTGGTGGGATCAGGATTCATAGTTCAGACCTCATGTGATATAACTGATTTCTTGATCAACTATGATCTAGAGTTTTTATGCTGGAGTTCCTTTCTTGTGGAATGTCTCCTGTCAGGTAATTAACAGGATATCCTAAGACAGTCAAGTTTTCTCCCAATGGTTTCTGAGTACAGGTAGTCCTCGGCTTACAACAGTTTAATGACCATACAAAGTTACAGCGGCACTGGAAAAAGTGACTTGGGACCTTTCCCCACAATTATGACCTTCCCAGCATCCCCATGATCCTGCGATCCCAAAAAATCCAGTTGCTTGGCAACTGGTTCATATTTATGACCGTTGTTTTGTCCCAAGGTCACGTTAGTACCTTTTGTGACCTTCTGACAAGCAAAATCAATTTGGAAGTCAGATTCACTTAACAACTGGATTACTAACTTATCAACTGCAATTATTCACTTAACAACTGAGGCAAGAAAAGTTGCAGAATGGGGTAAAAATTCACCTAACAAATGTCTCACTTAACCACAGAAATGTTGGGCTCAATTGTGGTCGTAAGACGAAGACTACCTGTAGTCGCCTTCAAGATACCCGATTCACCTACCTGCCCTACGTAGAACAGGGAAGAGCCTCGGGACAAATGAATGAACTCTTGGTGTGGCTGACTGTGAATGTTGTAGTAAATGAGTCAAAATCCCATCTCCAGAGGTTCAGGCACAAAAGAGTAAAACTTTTAAACTTGAACTGTCAATCAAACTTTTAAACCTGAACTGTCAATCAAATCTAACCTGTCATCCTAAGATAGTGGGTGGAGGCCATCAAAACTTGAAAAAAAATCCAACTCTGAGCAGCTGCTCCAGAGCAAGGGGTTTTCCCTCTTTGAAGTGAGCTTTTAAGAAGAGGGAGGGGCATTTCCATTTTGTATTTGTTGCGCCTTCTCTCTCACAGGTGGATCAGAGCATTTTGTTTTGGAACTGGTTCCTAGCCAGCAGCATATCAGTCTCCACAAATCTGAGGTCAGTTATCCAGGAAATATATTGCACTCTAGAAACTAGTAGAAGCTAATTAGGAAATAGAACATTGATTTTCTTTTATAGGAAGTATCTGATTTTGTCTTTATTATCTCTGCTCTGCTTTTTGTATTTCATCCCGCCAATGTGTTTTTGGTTGAAGGAGCAAACAATTGGGAATTTTTTGAATTGTTGTGACTTTTTTTTTCTTTTTTCTTCCTTCCTTTCGGCTTTAAACTGCCATTTAATTCCTTAACCTTGCTACGGGTAGTCCTCAGTTTACAGCCATTTCTTTTAGGGACGTTGAAAGCGACAACGGTCCCCCCCCCCAAAAAGAAGTAATTTGCAACCCATTCATGGACTTACAACAGTAGCAGTATCCCCACGATCACATTATCAAAATTCAACCACTTGGCTACCAGCACATATTTATTTATTACATTTTTAGACTTCCCATCTCCCCTACAAGATGATGTGGGTGGCTTGCAAGTTTGATTTACAATGGTTGCCATGTCCCAAGGTCCTGCGATCACTGCTTCCAACCTTCCTACCTAGCTTCCAGCAAGCAAAGCCGATGGGGGAAGCCGGATTCAGTTCAGGACCACGTGAGTCACTTAATGGCAGTGATTTGTTTAACAACAATTGGAAAAAAAAGAAGTCATAAAATTGGGTGCAATTCACTTAATAATGGTCTTATTCAGCCAAAGAAATTCTGGTCCCAGCTGTGGTTGTAAGCTGAGGACTACCTGTATACAGGGACTCGCATTTCTTCCTGAATCAGCATTTTTCTTCTGAAAAAAAATATTGACTAGACTAGAGCATATACTTGTCACTAATTCCTGATTAATTAAGTGATAGAACAAGGAGGAAAGCAACAGACGGATACTTATCATGTCCTTCTACCCAGTGGTGGGATTCAAATATGTGAACAACCGGTTCTCTGTGTGGATGCTGCTTCTGGAAGTCCATTCTGGCCCTGGGCAACAAAAAATTAGCTACTGGTTCTGCCGAAGTGGTGCCAGCTGGCTGAATCCCACCACTGCTTCTACCCAACTTGAAGTAGAAGCTAAGGTGGTAAATTAAAAAAAGGGTATGCGAGGTTGAGTCCTCTGCTAGGCATGGGAGCTGGCTGGGTGGTTTGGGGGCAGCCACTCTCTCTTAGGACAACCCATCTCACAGTGTTGTTACTGTGATGGATTACAGGAAGAAGAAGCATTATGTTTGCCATCTTGGACTGTACAAATTAAAGATAGGATATAAATTTAATAAATTGCACAGCTATTTCCATGTGGCTTTTATGCCATTCCATCCCAATTATTATGACATGGTTGGTAGTTTCCTACTCATTCAAGCCCAATGTACTTCCTCCAGCTCCTCTGACTCTACTTCTTTAGTGCTTCCTAGACAAGAAGAGTCAAAGGAGGTGGAGAAAGTAGACGGGGCTTGAATTAATAGGAGACTTCATGGCATAACAATTGGGATGGAATGGCATAAAAGCCTAGCAAAATAAGATAACCTTTATTGTCTATTACTCAGCCATCCTCACCGCCTTCCTACCTGCCTGAAGCAGTAATGCTTCCAAACCAGATGTAATGCAATATGACAGGATGCTCTCGATCATCCCTCTATAGCAGCGGTTCTCAACCTATGGGTCGTGACCCCATTTGGGGTCGATCGACCATTTCACGGGGGTCGCCAAGCAAGGCTGTCTGCCATTTTTTCCCCCTTTTCCAGCAGGTGCCTTACCTCCCTTGAACTGGGCCAGCTGGTGGTCGGCCTGCTCCGTCTCTGCCGCTTGCCAGCTACGCCTCGGCCGGTGCAGGGGGCGGAACCACGCATGTGCGGCGCTCCCGGGCAGGGAAAGTCCTCGACTTATGACTGGTTTAGTCCTCAACTTACGACCAGTTTAGTCCTTGACTTACGACCAGTTTAGTCCTCGACCTACGACTGGTTGGGGGTCACGGCATTAAAAAGGTTGAGAACCACTGCTCTATAGAAAGTACCGGTAAATACATGCATACATTACATTAGGTGATCTTCCGTTTGCCCTCTTGTTCCAGCAAGGGTACTCTGTAGCAAATTCCCAAATTCATTCACAGTGATATGCATGGCATGGGTTCTTTTAAGTCCTTCTCTCCTCAGCTATTTTATTATCCAAAGTAGCTCCATCTGAAGTTGGATTCTCTCATCAAAATGGAAGAGATACACGAAAAGCAAAAAAAAAAAAAAAAAGAGGAGATGCATGTTTTGCTTTTACTTTCAGAAAGGAAAAGAATATATTTACTGCCCAGAAAGAAAAAAGAATAGATATATCATTTGCATCAACTCTTCTTCAACTTTCAGGACTTCTTTTGATCTTTTGAAATTATTCTTGTAAAGGCTCCAGAAGATCTTATATTTTTTTAATGTATATCAGTTTGTGTATCTGGCTTTTCTCTTCTTTTTATTGCTGCCTTTGTATTTAAGATACTGTACCTTTAATCATTTCCATCACAATTAATTCATCGAAGGGTCTGTGCTACCATGGGAAATATTCTCCCTTAAGCATAGTAGTAAAAAGCTCCAGTGCTTGCAGTTGCACAGATGGAAATAATGTCACCCTTTTGTATGAAATCTTACACACACACACACACACACACACACACGTGATTTCCAAAAATGGTGCTTTTGAACTGTTGGTATAAACTCTGGCTTGGCATGGGACTCAAATTTTAGAATCAACTATTGGAATTGACTATTAGAATCAAATTTGGAAATTGTGCAAAATACCTTATTTAAAACTGTAGATATACAAAGTAATAGAACCAGATTTATAAATCTTCTAATTTAAGAAAAATAACACTCTGCATTACACACTACTCTTTTAAACAAAAAGAAATATATCAGAGCTACTTCCTTACAAACTTTCTGGATGCCAGTTCAAGTGTTTTTCTGTATAAATCAGCCATCTTCTCCACGACAACAGAAGCTGCAAGCAACAAAACATCAGCAGTTGCTAAATAGATTAACATATGCCACCAATCCATAATGTGGTTTATTTGATTGTTTGATTTCAAGTTAATGTATTATATCACTGAGACTTGTAAACTGTTGCATCCCCAAGAAACAGACTGACCCCAACTTGCTCCCTAGGAAAGAATGACCCTTGACTCCATAGATGTTAGGGAAAAGGTACTTTTACTAGAGATGTTGAGTGCAATGTGAGTGAGGCAAGCTCTGAAGAAAAACCACGCAAAAATCATATATTGAAAGCAATCCCCAATGTCCAAAGCCCTCCCCCCGGGAAAGTAGTCCAATCAGGTCTTGTTCTGATGTGTTGGGAACGTGGTGCCTCTGGCGCCACAGCAAATTCCTTTCCCAGGGCCGGTGTCCTTGAAAAGGAGGAAGATGGCTCAGTTTAGCACCTCTGGTTCCTGTCAGTGTCCATACTCCCCAATTTCCCACAAGATTCCTTCACACTCCAGCACTCTTCCCTTCCCAAGTATGCCCCCCCTGCCCCGGTTATGGCAATTGATAGTGAGTTTCAAAGAATGCGAAGATAGGTAGTTGACAGGAATTTTAAAACATTACAAAGCATTGGCTGGCAACGTCTGAATACCATGGCTGTTGATAAGGACCACAATCAGCAACCTATATTACTAGTATTGGCCGCAATTGCTTCTGCAATACCTTTTTAAAATGGGCATGGATAACTTATGAGCAGCATTGGGTAAAAAGCAACAAACAATGGAGTTTATGATGATCATATGAGAAAATCTCCTTTGAGAACTCTTTCCCATTTTTTAACACTGTCTTAAAATATACACATAAAGCACTCCTGGATTATCATTTTTTAGTATTAGTCCTCCTCGTTCTGTACTTAATATGTCTGGAGGGGGGAGGGCACATGGGAGAATGAATTAGCAGAATAAATTAGGGAGGCACCAGATAGTGAATTGCAATCAATGGCTGGAGTGGTGGTTGCTAATACAGGAGTGAGGCCAATGATTTTTTTAAAAAAACAAACAAAACAAAACTGATCATTGTTCCAGTCCTGTGCATTTTTGATACAAACACGTTTTCTTCTTGTTCCACCATATCCAGAGAGAAATTTAATCAAAACCTTAGTGCAACAACATCATCCAGCTCCTCATACTTTATGCAGGTCTGGAGAGTCATAATGCCACCCAGAAAAGAAAAGGCCATTCCTTTTGTGGTTTTATTATGACAGTGTGTGCTTTGGCATACACTGCTAATCTTGGAACAAGAGTTTGCAACTGGCAAGATTGACCAGATCCTCATGGAAGATTGTTCCCACAGTGCTCAGATGTACTTCTTTCCTGTTGCTAAATTCTTGCTCCGGTGGATCCATTTATTGAGGATTCAACCAAACAGAATGTGTAGTGGAGACAGTGAAGAGGAGCATAACTAAGGAACTGCAAAACTGTGTTGCAAACTGAATACATCATCTCTATGCATTTGTGTTAACACAATGTGTTAACATAATGGTCACACTAAGCCCAAAAGAGTTTTTTTCAAGAAACTTCAAAAGAATGCATGCAACAATGAAGAAAATAAATGGAACAGTTTTATTATACCTTCTATTGTACTTATCCCATTCATTCTCTTAGACATGGTAGTCTATTCATTTTGCTGTGCTCCTTAAGTTTTATGTGTGTGGAACTGAGAGGTGACAATGTGATTTATCGGGGCAAATATTGGATAGTAGCTGCTATGAAAGTGTGCACACAATTTTGATTTGCTTCTCTGATTTAAGAGGTTAGTTCTAACCAATCTTAACAAAAAAAATTTATTCCTCTTCCCGTATAATTTGACTCACTCCATATCCAAAGCCCACCCCCCCAACATAAAAAAGTAGGGCAAATATGGTAGGAAATAGACCATGAAACTGCCAGGAGGTTTTTATATTTGCAATAGTGGCAAATATCTGTAACTCAGGTGTAGGATGAGGATGAAGGTTTGTTCTCCGAGCTTATGGGTTAGTTTCCAAACCTTTCATTACCAGGCTAGGTAACATCTTCAGCAGCATTTAGGGATGTCTGTGTCAGTGCTCTACTGTTTATCAGGGCTTCAGCTGTGAGTGTGTCAAATAAAGGTCTTGTGATGGTTCAGGTGTGAGTCATCAGAGAGAGGCTTGTGATGGGTCTTGTGATGGGGAGGTTACTTCAGGTCAGGATTGTTAGATTGCGCAGGCAGTAAGACACAAGTCGAGTGACAGTCAGCTCTTGGTTTATTGGCAAGGCATAAAGTAAATCCGGACTGGCTCTCTGGGCCAGGGGAGCCCTCTTTTATGGGATTCCCCTGGCTTGTAATCACACAATTCCATTGGCTGGCAAGACCCTGTTGCTAGTTAGCCAACCAGCAACGGGCATGAAACTGTATGCA
>NW_015386121.1:247784-302308 GCF_001527695.2 Protobothrops mucrosquamatus | reverse complement strand
GACCCTGTTGCTAGTTAGCCAACCAGCAACGGGCATGAAACTGTATGCAGATGGAGAAGGGCAATCACCCTTAATGGGCGATCAATGGTGAAGGGCAATCACCCTTAATGGGCGATCAATGGTGAAGGGCAATCACCCTTAATGGGTGATCAGGATATGCATAGGGGATTAAGGGGGGGAATACAAAGAACACAACAAGGATCATTGGGAAGTGAACTGCTGGGGGGAAGAGGGGGGCTTGCATGGGTTGGCTGAGGGTTGGTGCTGTCTCTGGTTGGCTGCATGGTTGATTTGGATACTGAAGGGTTCATAGGCTGTAGGTCAATGATGGAATTGCTTGTGGAGTGCCAGACTTTGATGAACTCACGAGCACGGTGGATGATAGTGTTGCCAATGATTTTAGTGTTGCTCCAATCAAACTGTTGTTTGGTGTCAGTGCGGGTAGAGATTAAGGATTTGGGATCATGGTGTTTGACTGCCAGCCAGTGTTCGTGGATCCTGGTTTTTAATTGATGTGATGTTTGTCCCACGTAGAATTGGTTGCAATCGTTAACAGTTGATTTTGTAGATTACATAGTTTCTTTCAGCCTTCTGTGTCTTGTCTTTGGTTCTGGATAATTCCTGGCTGAGTGTGGCTGTGGGTTTGTGTGCTCTTGCTATTCCTAGGGGTTGGAGAATTCTGGTTGTCATTTCTGATACCCCTTTTGTGTAGGGTAGGGTTAGTTTTTGTGTGGCGGTCAGCTGTGTGGTGTGTTGTGGTTTGGGTGCTGTGTGTCAGAATGAAGTTTTTTGGATAGCCATTACGGAAAAAGACATCAAGCAGCCATTTCTCTTCTTTTATTCTTAGTGTTGTGGTGCTGCAGTGTGTCCTGGTCCTTCTGAGGAGGGTCTGGACACAGATTTTTTTGTTGCTTGTTTAATTTTTTGATTTGGGACAGAAGCAAGATTAGGTGTATTTGATCTAGGCTACAAAAATTCAGATGGTTATTATATAACAAATAAGAAACTTTGCTGATATGCCTAATGATGGTACCTTAGTTAGATGTATATTTACATGCCTAGGTAACAAAGTTGTGGTACATCAAGAAAATATTTATAACCTTTGGTAGCACCTTCCTGGTTCAGATCTCCATGTAATGGCTAACACAAACAAATGAAATTCTCTAACAAAATTACCAAAGCAGATTCTAACAGAAGAAAAATGAATTAAGAAGCTTATGTGGACAATTTCATATATGACCTTCAGCTTCTTTAAGAAGACAGACTTCCCCCACCCCCAACCTGTTAGCCTTCACATGAACTCCCAGAATTGCCAGTCCACCTGGCTAGGAATTTGGAAAACTGTCGTCTCAACTCTTTTTTTCAGGCCGGAAAATGCTACTTTAAGAGTTTCCGGTGGCAGAAACTATACAAATTTGGTACATGAATATCAACATTCTGAATCTAAAATGTAGCTGAACTCTTTAGAAATAAATTCTAAAGATACACTTCCCATTTATCATGTCATTGGAATCACTAGCTAAGTAGTCACATACATATATGCAACCCACAATTAACAAAAAAAAAACTGGCATAACCTACAGTTCTATCATCTATAAGGGATATATGTGGAACAAAACAAATGAAAGGGTATAATTAATTTGCCGGTTGATTGCTTCAAGTCAACTATAATTTGCCCAGCACTTTTCTAACATTTTTAGCTCACTAAGAGTTTAAATATGGTAGAGTTTTGGGTTTGATGGGGGGGTGTTCACCTGTGATATGGAGTACCATTTCGAAGATTTGATTTGGAAATGGAAGGTTGTCTAATTTCACTGTAGTCCTATCAGGCTGCTTAAGGAAATGTAGCATGCTATCTCAGCAGGGGCACAGAAAATTGCTAGGAAGCAATAATATGTAAAAAGCTGAGGAGAAGCTATGATAAGTCACATTTGTCATTCATCTGTAATTAGAAATTCCACAAGGCTCTTTAAGAGAACAATGAAGCATTCCCAATGTATGATATAAAAGCATACAAGTAGTCCTCAAATTATGAATGTAATGGAGCCTGCCCATTCCACTTGTAACTAGAAATGAGATCACTCCCTTGCTTGTTAAGACGCACGCGGCTCATTAAATGAACATGAGTTATCTCAGGGTGGGGAAGGCCATGGAGGGCCTAATGATGGAACAGGCCCCCAAGACCTCCCCGACTCATTAAGATACCCCATGCTTCCCCCTCCCTTCCTCTTTGCCACCCAGATCTGAGGCCAGGGGACACTTCCGTGTGCCTCCAGAGACTGGATCTGGGCACCGGAGGTCTTCTCCAGGCCACTGCTGCCCAGAAATGGGCCACCAGAGGGCCATGGAAGCATCCCCGGCCTCAGATCTGGGCAGCAGCAGCCTAGAGAAGGCCTCCAGCACCCAGATCGGGCCACCAGAAGGCCGTGGAAGCATCCCCCGGCCTCAGATCCAGGTGGCAGTGACCTGGCAAAGGCCTCCAACATCCTGATCCAGCCTCTGGGGGCACATGGAAGCATCCCCCAGCTTCGGTTCCATTCTCTGTTGCAGAGAACAGAGGCCTAAAGTACCATGAGATCATGTGAGATCAGTAGCATGAGATCTCACTCCATTGATCTCGTGTGATCATGTGTTATTTTAGGCCTCCATTCTCTGCGAACTCACCGAAGGCTTAGAGCAGCCAAGAAAGTGAAGGATCTCGATCTTCGCAGGGTGAGTATTGAAGGCCTAGTGTCTAGGGAGACCCAGGATGTGGGTGCGGAGGGAGGGAATAACCAGGGTGAATGTTGCAGACCCTCTTCGGTCACTCATAAGGGCAAACAACTACCGTGGTGCTGCAATATTTGTAATTTCGGGACTTGCTCATAAGCAACAGGGGGCGCTAATCACGTAATTTCGAACAAGCATTAAGTGAACGCTTGTAACTCAGGGATTGCCTGTAGAGCTTTCATACAGCCCTGTTGAAAGATGGCTTACTTAGGAGGCAGAGATCTAAAATGAAGGAAGATATTTAAAAAGAGCAGGCATCCAGAGCAATTCAATATTGCAAAAAGAAGTTGATGAGTAAAAGGGAATGATTAAAATCTATTGGGATATCTTGCTTGGGAAATGGGGAAGATGAAATTAAGGAACCTGAGAAAAAGGGATTATGCATCAGGCCCCAAGAGCCAAGAAATCCACATAGAAGTACTTCTGAGCAATTTTCTTTATTGTTCCTCACTTATAGACAGAAATCTTACCAAACTAAAGCAATCATTAAAGATATACTCTGAGAATTGCTAGGAAGAAGCCGTCTTAACTCTCTTTTTCCCCAACCAAATTACCTAAACTTTGCTGTATCTTGGCACTCTGGAATGCAGCTCCTCCCTTCTGGGAATCCAGACTACATTCCACCACATTATGTTCCTTCTTGGATCAGAAAGGCAAGAACTATATTGGGTTTTTGAGTGACACACTAAGGGGTGCACTCCAAAAATGAACTGGGGCAGAACAAAAACTCAGTTTGATGATATTTCATGTATATTCATGTTATAATATGAAGGCTATTAGATGTGCATAAATGCAGATGAGCACTAGATAGTAACACACAATCAGAGTTTTTGCTGATCTCCAGTGGCCAGGTGGAGTTCGGTAGTTCAGAAATAAGATTGATCTATTTGGCATTTACTATTTCCTATATTTTAAGGGGTTCCCCCCCCCTTTTATCAGACACAAAAAGTCACAATTCAAGTGCAACTTTAGGTGGAGCTCTAAGGGACATGTTCAAAATTTTTAGACCCCATGAGACCTTGGAGATTCAGTTGTGAATCCCACCCCATTGGAGTGATGATCATCCTAGGATTTAGCAGACATCCCCTGACCTGTTGTGATAGAATCACAAAAAAAACAACTTAATGATAAAGAACTTAGATCGTATGTTCCATTGTTTCCATTGTACAGCATCACATAGCATAACTGAGTAATGCCTTAGATTTCTAAAAGAAGAACTCTATTCCCCTCTATTCTTAGAATCAGAATCAGTTATCTTCCCATAAAGTTTAGCTGTATCACCTTCTCCAAGGCCAAATATTGGTATGGTCCCACAAAAGCTTTTAATTAAGTACAACAATAGTCTTTTAGTCTTTAGAATTGTCATGCCTTTGCGGCCTCTGACCCGGCGTAGATCTCAACTGGCTCCTTGGTTTACGGAGGAGCTGAGAGAGATGAAACGCCGGAAAAGACGCCTAGCGAGCAGTTGGAGGGCTAGCCGAACCGAATCCGACCGAACACAGGTAAGGATACATGTTAGATCCTACCTTGTGGCGATGAGGGTGGCGAGGTCTAATTACTATTCCACCCTCATTGCGTCATCAGATAACCGCCCGGCCTCCCTCTTCAGGGTGACCCGCTCTCTCCTTCAATTGAGGGAGGGGGGGATCCCCTGGAGGNTGCCGGGAGTTAAATTAGCCATTCAATGACATAAACTGGAATTACATGTTGATGAAGTTATGCCCACAGTTAGCCAATCGGAGGACTCTTTAGCATTGTTAATGGATATCTGCAACAATAAAATAGAGCTCTGTGTCAGGTTTTCAGATTAATAAAGATAAAACTCAGGAAACATAACAGAAGAGGAAAAACAACATCTGGATCAAAAATGGGGTTCAGCACCTTTGCAAAAAAAGATCAAATGGTAGGAATTTATTTGACAAAAAATAATAAATATCTGCTCAGAAATATTTTATAGATTTGAATTATATACCTGCAGACATTTTAAGATGGAGAAAACTAAAATTGTAGTGTTTAAGAAGAATTTCAACCATTAAAATGAATAAGGCTTATTGTTCCAAATAATTTCAAGGAATTTTGAAGACAAAGAATTAAGTGACTGGTATAAACAAGTAATAAATTACATACAATATAGCTTTTTTAAATAAAAACAACAACAATCTGAGGTGCATTCAGTCATGCAAAAAACCCCACTCATATCTAGCATGCAGTAGTACAATCTAGATCCAGATTTATCACATGCCCCTACCAGGAGGAGATAGCATACTAATTACTGTTCATGTAGAAATCAAGCAACAAATATTTCATAACCTTGGAACAGGCAGTTTTATTACTCTGAAAATTACATCTGAAACACAATGAACTCTAATAGGCTGCGTCTGATTGAGCTTTCAGCAAGAACACTCTGTAAATCCCTTTAAGGCCATTGAAGCCCAAAGTTTTTCCCTTGATTTATACCATCAGAAAGCTCTGTCTTAAGTTATTCACCCATAAAGGAAAACAGAGCTTGGTGTATTATAGCAATCACTGTAAGTCTGTGGTGTCTATAGACTCGAAGACAAAAATACTGCAAGTGCATTATAAGCACTGACAAATGAGAGCTGCTTGCTCAACAATTAACCAGAAATTTGTTTGAGGCAAATTTATCCAAACTGAGAAATCTGAGTGACTTTTGAGTCTTGGAGTTCCAAATATTCATAAACAAAAACTAATTATTTTCTCTGATTAACCACTCAGTTTAACAGAGTATCTTCATATAGTAACATTAAAGATCTCTCTGTGTATGTATGTGTATGTGCGCGGCCTATAAATATAAGACATGTCATCCATTTTGATAGAAAATAACCATGTAATTATTTTTAGTTGCAAAATAATCACTGTTGCACTCTGTTGCTGTACTGAACGTATGTGCTTAAATGCATACAGCTAAATAGGTAATTGAGAGTCAGTTTGGGGTAGTGGTTAAGGCATCAGGCTAGAAACAGGGAAACTGTGAATTCTAGTCCCACTTTAGGCACAGAGCCAGTAAGGTACTCTTGGGCTAGTCACTTTCTCTCAGCCCTAGGAAGGAGGCAAGGGCAAACCACTTCTGAAAAACCTTGCCAAGAAAACTGCAGGGACTTCTCCAGGCAGTCTCCAAGAATTGGACAAGATTGAATGAAAGTTTGTTTTTTGTTTTTTAAAAAAAGATTCTTACACCATGTGGGTATATCTATCTACCCATCCATCCATCCATCTTGAGTCAAACTCTTAGCGCACCCATATGAGCCAGGAAGGAAGGAAGACTTGGCAATAGCTATGTGCTCTCCAAACTGATTGCAGGGAAAGGAAAGATTAAAGACTAAATGGTCTAATTCAATTGTAGAATACAGAAAATAGGATCTACTAAGATGGGTATAAATGAAGATGGACAGAGGTAAAAAAAATTGGGAAGAGGAAGGAGGAACGTACCGATGCCAGATGATAGTTAAGCAGCCCCAGCCCTAAAGGTTAGGTAATGGAAGGGGAATAGAAAGAGAAAAGGAAGGTATTTAGGAAAAAGAATGAGAAAGAGAAAACTAGTTCAAAAACATAGATAAGACTCTCAGAATTCCCCAGCCAGTTGCTCAGTTTGAGAAACTCTGGCTTAATATAAAATTCCTGTAGTACAGGTATATAATACCCAGTTGCCTGTAAGTTGTTTCCTAATTATATGTACAAACATCATAAAACAGACATGTCAAACACAAGGCCCGGGGGCCGGATGCGGCCTGTGAAGTGGTTTCATGTGGCCCGCAAAGCCATCCTGGAAACAGCGAGGGAACGGCCCCTGCTGCCTTGGTCCTGGCCCAGGCCGGCCAGGAGCCAATGTACAATTTTGTGGTGGCCATCTATGCTGAAATGCATTCAGTCTTAGCTCCACAAGGCCGTCTAGAAACAGCAAGGAACCAGCTCCTGCTGTGTCGGCCCCAACCCCTGGGTGCATGCTGAAGAGGTGTCACCCTTTGTGAGGAATGAAGAAATGGACCATGCCTTGGGGCTTGCCCTGCTCCCACCCCCTTCTGCCAGAGACCCTCAGATCTGTCCCACTCCTGCCCAGGCCCCACAGGCACCCTTGATACGAACGATGTAGAGCTGGCCATGCCCACCCAGTAGGCCACACCCACTCCATCCACGCCCACCCAGTAGGCCGCATCCACTCGGCCCCCCGAGGGCAACCGCAATGCTGATGTGGCCCTCAATGAAATTGAGTTTGACTCCCCTGTCATAAAAGTTCACAATTAGATTACAGGAGGCTATTTTTTCTTCCTGGATGACCCTGAAAGAAGAGAAGGTACCCCCTATTGGTGGAAGGACTGGCAGAAGACTTGATGTGAATAAATGTTGACAGAGATTGATTGGAAAATATTCAGTTTGGGACATTTCTGGAGAATTCAACTGTCAGACTCAGACTTCAACATTATATATGAAACTCCTGAATCCAGGGCATTAGCTAAAATTAAATCCAAAGCATCACGTTTAATATGTTTCTTTTTTTCCCCCTAGTCTTTAACTAGAATAGATTTGGATAACCATTTAGTCAATTTGTATTATGGGCACAATTCAGTCAAGGCATATTTGGATTAATTTCTACTAAAATGAACTGGCTTAAGTTAGCTGTGCCCATGATTTATTCTACTGTTTTCAACAACATTTAATTGAAGGCTAAGTTTTCTCAAATGGTTTCATGTTTCTGTAGCAGCAAAATTGTGATTGAAGGTCAATGTTTAGTAACACAGCATCTCAACATTTTTAAATTTCCTAAAAGGAGTGAGGTTTCAAAATAATTAAGTTTACAAGTAACGGAGCAAAAATGTTTCTTTTCTGTCTCTTTTGGAATTTGTTTGCACTGATTTGTTCTAGTTCCTCCCTTGTTTTGGATTCAGCCTTTTGCATGCCACTTAACTGCCAAAGGCAATTCTTACTAGAAGGAAAGGTTGCCCATCCCCATTTTACATGAAAAGAATAAAAAAGAAATGTTCAACCAAAACAGCTTTAAAAAAATTAAACATTATAAAAAGCCTGCTTGTGATTTGTTTTTGTTTTTTTTAGAATAAGGGGTATTTGATCTCTTATAAAAGGATGCCAGAGAAAACATTTTCATTTTTAGAAGGTTCTCATTAAGCTTGGGGGGAAAGAGGAGGTTATAAGATGGAGCCATAAAAATCTGTTAAACTCCCCCACATTCAAAAAGAAAACAAATAGGCAACCCATTTAGCAATAATCCAGCCATGCAACTTAGGTGAACTAGAAATAGCTGTGTTAAGTTGTACTTCCATTCTCTCCCAGTTCAGAATTTTTAGAGATTCATGAATTGCGAAGCATGATGTGTTAAATATCATCTCTCAAAGACTTTTAAAGTCTTTTAAAGTCAAGGGGTAAATTCTCTTGTATGGTAAAACAGGTCAGGTCTGCTCAACAGCTCTAAAAGGTGGATTACATATTTTAAAAATGTGTCTGATCATGGGCTTATCACCACTGGGAGATGGCATAGAAAATAAACAAAGTTAAGCCCACAAAGCAATTGTTGAAATGTCAGCTTTAACATCTTGGTTTAGATTGTTCACTGATCACCCTTTTCAAACTTTTAGTCTGTGGCATTTAAATCAAGAAAGAGGCACCTTCAAAAATAATAAATACACTGTGCCTAAGCTTTTGGGAACTACATTCTACAAAATGACATCTTTGGGGTATTATATTCTATGGGATATATAAGAGGGGGAGGCAAGGGAGAGAGAGAGAGAGAGAAAGTTGAAGGGGAATTAATAAAATGATAAGACATACAATTTCTAGTAAAAAGCAGCTATTCACAAAATACCTACTGAATTTGACACTGAGCTTAAATGCATACTGTGTAGTAGGAAATTCTAAATTTTAGGGCATACCTACACTTACTGTTTAAGCTGCTCCTTGTCTGGTGCTCACGATAGCTTGACTCTAAAGCACCTTCAGAAAATCCTGTCTGAACTGAGACACATCAGCATTCAGTCTGCTAAGTGCTTTCTTTTCTGGGTATATTTGCATACATTTATTTCAGTTTGTATAGAGGCTCATCTCATCATCATCACTCCAGGTGACTAATGATAGTTAAAAACACATCATAACAACAAATTGGCAGCTGAGATAAAACCACAACTATCAGGATAACCATCCCATGGGCTCTGCCACATGTTCTGATTCCCATGGCAGGTGACATAGTCAAGACTTCAAAGCTTTGTGAAAGGCCAATCTAATCAAATCTCTGGGGAAGGGGGATAATGTCCCAAAGAAGAGGCACCATGACTGAAAAAGCTTTCTTCCAAGGTCACACCAGATAACACTCTTTAATAGCATTGGTCTCTTGCCAGAACTGATGGGACAGGTAGATGTAGTTGGGGAAGAAACAGTCCCTTAAATAACTTAGCTGCATGCCAGGGCTTTATAGATAACTACCATCAGCTTGAATTGAAGCTGGAACACACTGACAATCAGTGCATCTTGCGGAGTGGAGCTCTAACATGGTCATAAAATTACATTTTGGATTTTTAGGCTGCTCTTCAAGGACAACCCAATGTAAAATTTATTTAGGGGGTGATTAAGGAATGGGCACAACTGGTGCACAACTCGAAGCTGTGCAAAAGTTCTCTTGGCCATAGCTGCCACCTATTTCTTGAACAGGAACACGAGTCCAAGGGGGAGCTCTAAATTCTGCACTGGTTCAATTTGGAGGAGTGCAACCCTTCAGAACTAAAGATGCAAAATCTGAGAACCTAGGCCCTAAAATCCAGATTCATTCAATCTTGCTAGGGTTGAATTGAAAGCTGTTCTTCCCCATCCATACCCACTTAGCCTCCAGAAACTGAGACAGAGTATCCACAGCATACTTACAGCCAACGGGTGAAGATATAAAACTGTGCATCATGAGCATTCTCATATCTCAACCCCTTGCCATCAGATGACCTCACCAAGTGGCCTTAGTAGATGTTAAGTCAGGGGTCTTCAAACTTGGCCCTTTTATGACTTGTGGACCTCAGCTCCCAGAATTCCTCAGCCAGGCATGCTGGCTGAGGAATTCTGGGAGTTGAAGTCCACAAGTCATAAAAGGGCCAAGTTTGAAGACGCCTTTGTTAAGTAGAAGTCGGCAGAGTGCTGAGCCCTGGGGGAACCTGAAGAGCAGGGGCCTTTAGCTAAACTTCTCCCTCCACCATCAACAGCAACTGGAACCAGCCCTGGAGGAAACAAGAGAACCAGAGCAACACACTGCCACTCTTTCCCAATTGCCAAAGCTGGTCCAGAGGGATGCCATGATTGATGGTATTGAACACTGCTGAGAGGTCAAGAAGAGACGGATGCACCAGTTTAAACCACTTTAAAGATCATCTACAAATGTAATCAGTGCTGTTTCTGACTCCTGCCCATGCCTGAATCCCGACTGAAAGGGGTCCAGACAATCTACTTCCTCCAGCATTCTCTGAAACTGCCGTGTGATCATCTTTTCTGTTTGTAACAGTAGTTTTATTAAGGATTATAATTACAATAGTAAAACAGTAAAAATAGAAATTGAAAAAGATGGAAGAATAAAAAAGAAAGAGCTGAAAAGAAGGAGCAGAAAAAGGAGAAGAAAAGTAAGAACATTTTATGTGTTTGTTTATTTCCCACTTTTATTATTTTTATAAATAACTCAATGTTATTTATCACCTATTTTTTCCACAACAATAACCCTATGAAGTGAGTTGGGCTGAGACAGAGTGACTGGTCCAAGGTCATCCAGTTGGCTTTCATGGCTAAGGTAGGATTTGAACTCATGATCTCTTGCTTTCTAACTTGACTAGGGTGTATAATGTATAGTATATATAGTGTATAGTGTGTAGTATAGTGTAATAGATACTGTAGAATATAGTAAAGAAAAAGAAAAAATGAAGTGATTTCCTATCTTAATCACGTATAAACAATTTTAGTTACTTATCACTTTCTCTTAAAACACAACAAATGTGCTCTTCTTCCATATCCCATCCCTCTATCTATCTATCTATCTATCTATCTATCTATCTATCTATCTATCTATCTATCTATCTATCTATCTATCTATCTATCTATCTATCTATCTATCTATCTATCTATCTATCTATCTATCTATCTAATGTATTGGCCATTCAGTGTAACTCTGGGCGGCTTCCAATATTAAAAGATAAATTTCTATAATAAAATACCACAAAAAGATAAAAATACAAAACACCATAGCTAAAAGATGAGGAGGGTGGGAGTTGGATGAGCGGGGAGGGGGAGGTGGGATCTGATATTAATCTATCAGCCACCTCCAATAAGAACTCCCTTTTTTGGAGCCCCAAGCCAACTGGCAGAGCCAGGTCTTCAGGCTCTTACGGAAGGTCAGGAAAGTCAAAGTGGACCTCACTTTGGAGGGGGGTGTATGATTTCCAAAGGACAGGTGGAAAGCAGAGAAGGCCCTTCTCCAGGAGCCCACCAGCCAGAATTCCCTGAGGGAATTTTCAATGGGGCCCTCAGCATGAATCTTTCCATAACTTATCTCTATAAAGGCAGATGTCTCTAGTGGTACTATTAAAATTAACTTCTAAGCCCATAGTTCAAATATCAATGTTAAGATATTTTGCTTCATTCTGTAATTTTAAATCAGGTTCACATGCTCTTTGTTTTTACCTAATTGTAATCTTTAATTCCCTCTAGTGTCCATTTTTTAATTTTTTTAAAAAAAATCAAAACAAAAGCACTTTCCCATGGAAAGGATTCTTTATCATTAATTCCAAAATCTTATTTCAAATTTATCCGGACCACTAGTCTTTTTAACTTTTTAAAATCAAAGCTTTAATCTTCCTTTTTCTGTTTATTCAAAAAAAAACAAAAACACAAGTTCTTCAATTTAAAACTTATTTTCACTAAGGATTGAAGGAAATTCACCCAGTGCAATCAAACTTCTGAGCAAAGATTTCTAATAGCTAAAGAGCAGTTAACAAACAATATCCAAAACAGATTAGAAAAGGAAGTAGGCAGACATAGTATCTTTTCAAAGGTGTCAACCATGGTTTGAACAAGATAGTTAGTGCCTCATCTCCCAGAGCACTATATACCCCAGAATCTGCTACCTTACAGTCTTCTCAAGAGAGGCAGCTACCAGGAGCACTCACATTCATGTCAGAAGAAGCACCAAGGTGTTTCTAGGTTGAAAGGATTAGCTGGTGACATCACTGTTGCCCAGGGGGATGGCCAGTTCGGGCTCCTTTCATGTCCCTGTTAATGTGCCCACCCAAGCGGTACCCATCTATTCACAATTACTTGTTTTCGAACTGCTAGATGGACCGGAGCTGGAGCAAATGACGGGAGCTCACCCTGTCAAGCAACAGCACTCGAGTCTCAAACACAGGTTTGCTGATTGTCAACCCAGCGTCCTAATGACGTAAGCCACTGCACTGCATTGGAGCACTGGTGAACTATCTCAAGTCCTTTCCTTGTCCAGAAAGGAATTATCGGTATATTCACCAGCTCTTCATTCCATTGTGATGCCACTTTTTGTGGAGTTGTCTTCAGTCTGCATTTCTTCCTCCAGAAATCCCCCATGTGTTTCCCTTTCCAACAATTTTGTTTTTCATGGGTTAAATTAAGCAATCTGTAGGAAGTGACTGTGCAGCCTCTTTAAAAACTTCTAGAATTGATCATCCCATCGTCATCACTCTAGGCAGCTAACAATAGAAAGCACATTTGTTCTTCTCTGATCCTTTGGATTCTCTCTAGTTCTTCAGGAGGGCCTGACAATTCTTCTGCAATTTTTTCCCCCAGATTTTTCTGGTGTATTTCATCAAGCCCTGATTTGAAGGCATTCAAATTAATTAGAGGTTCTTTTTCTACACCTTTACTATCTGCTGTGTTCATTTCTAGTTTGCGCTCCTCAAATCACAATTTTCTTTGGATGTAAACACCCAGGCAAAACAGGAACTGAGTTCCTCTGCTTTTTCTTGGTTGTTTCTCACTTTGAAATATGCAGTTGTTCACCATCTCCATTATTATCTTTTTGCTGTTCATATATTTGAATAGCAAATAGCAAATTTCTACTGGATTTCTTCTCTTTTGCTACTCTTAGTTTGTTATCTGTCTTTGCCTTCCTGATCTCAGTCCTTTTTTCTGGATTGAAATTTTGTAGGTTTTTGCTCTTGTAAGCCCTTTCTTCCATTTCCAATACTCTAAACACCATTTTCAGCTCCTTTGTGAGCTACTTGTTCAATCACATTGGCTTCTTTAAATGCTTCCATATTTTGTTTTCTTCATTGGAGTTTCTCCTGTCCTTATTTTCCCTTTTCAAACAGCTGGCTACAAGACCTTTTCATTTGAGGTTGTCTTTCCATGGTATCTTCTTTTGACTGCCGTTTTGATTCTTTTGTATTTACTGTTAACCACAATAAACTTTCTTTCTGAAAGATCCATATATTAACCATAAGGAGACAATTATAACACTAGTTGGAAGTAGTAAGATATTCCAGTTATGGATACTAATAACAAATGAACTGAAAAAGAAAAATGAAAGGGTGTACATTATCTTGCAACTTCAGGAAAATTTCTTGGCTGACTGTCTGGCTCAGAGTTATATATTAGAATAGGGTTTGTTGTAGATTTGGCCTTCTAGAATAAAATAGGTATAATTCTGGGTTTATTTATTTATTAAAAGAGAATATCTAGAGTTCATACAGAATACTATGGTCCTTTTGACTATTACCACGTGTAATTTTGACTGGGTCTCTTTAGATAAAGTGATAATGCTTCCTAAGCATTTGTATTCTGAAGCCAGAATGATAGCAACAATCGGTGTCATTTGTGCCTGAATAAGCAATTGTTGCCATTCCTAAAACTAGGAGAAGCTGAAGAACCAGTTATGAGATGCAATACCAGAACTTTTATTTTATTTCAATACTTCAATCAGAATAATTCTTTAGAGATATAACAGATGGCATTACCATGTGAAGCGTTGACTTATTGCAAGGGAGGGGTGCAAATAAAATGGAATGCGTTCACATGCATAAACAGAAGCCTTTCTATTTCACTGAGTTATCAAATGTTTTTATAGAGGTAGATCCAAAATCTGGTTTCCAGGAACAGGAGGACCCTGATCTACAAGAGGAATCGTCTTGATAGCAATAGCACTTAGACTTATATATCACTTCACAGTGCTTACAGCCCTGAAAGCGGTTTACAGAGTCAGCATATTGCCCCCCCCAACAATCTGGGTCCCCATTTTACTAATCTTGGAAGGATGGAAGCCTGAGGTAACCTTGAGCCATTGAAGATCAAACCCTAGCAGTTAGCAGAATTAGCCTGCAATGCTGCATTCTAACCACTGCTTCACCACAGCTCTTTCCTCTGATAAAAGGGGAAAGAATGTCCACTCGGATTTCCATCTTTCTCTGCAGTTTCCTATTCTCTTTGAAGGACAGAGGACCCTCTAGAACAGCAGAGGAGATGACAGTAAGGACTGCAAAGTGAGGAAGAGAGGTTAAGCAGACATCTGGTGTTAAACATAAGACAAAGATGTAGTAGCATGCAGTTTAGACCATTTGCAAGCGAAAACAAGAACAAAGAAGAAAACAATTGGGGAAGACAAATATAATTGGACATTCATGGTTGATGCTTTAAACAAAGTACAAATATATTTGTGTATGTCTTTGCCATTTGCTGAACCAACAATCTCTTTTTGGCAGACTTAAAATTAAAAACAGAGGTTTACATTCCACTGAGATTGTTATCAAGAAATTTCTGAGGCATTTCTTGGCAGTAATAAAATAATAATAATTATATAGCCATTTCCAATTATGAAAGCAATTTAAAGGATTGGCAGTTTTTCTAGTTTGCCGCATGCAATTTAACTCTCCCTGGGATATTTTTTTGCTATTCCTAAACACAGAGCTACTTAGAGAGCAATCAGTAAGCAGAACTCATTCTGATATCTAAAAACAGAAAGAAAATTGTAGTTGGCTTATAAATAGAATTCTGTCTCATTTTTTACCCACAAGAACAATTTTATGGATTTAAAGGATCTATACTGATCGCTGGAATTCAGTGAGGTAAATTGCATTTTCTTTTGCTAAAATTCAAGTTGATTACCCCAGCATTTTCAAACCTCATGCCCTCCATATGGGATTACAATTCTCATAATTTCCACAACACGATTATGAGAATTATAGCTAACACATCTGTAGGATATCAAGTTTGAAGAGACTTATTCACTACATTTATTGTCGTTATTCTTGTCACTGCTATCCTTCTTCTCTTTCTTTGCAATATCATTTTGATTGCTGTAATTGATTTGTCTAGTTACTATGTTCTTGTGATATATGTTTGTATCCTTTTCTGTTTTCTTGGCTTTGTTCTTTACTCTATTTTTCAGGCTTATGTACAACTCCCTCCAAATCTATTCTGATTTGGGGTTTTCAAATATAAATTAATAATCAAACAGACAATCTAACTAGCAGAAGCAAGCTAAACCTGAACCCCACTAGAGTGTGTACACAGGAAACAGTTCACTTTGAACATACAGTAGTAGTTATAATGAAAATTGTATTATACTCCCAACTACTCTTGTTCCTTGGTAAAGATCTTCAACTAAGCATTCAGAAACAGAGCTGCAGTATCTAATCTCACTAGTCTAAAAGAATCATTTAACCTAACAAACTGTAATGGAATATTGTCCAGATTCCCGGGTGGGGGGGAAGGAGTGCATTACAGAGGAGCAAGAGATAATGCAATTTAGATAGTTTGTGTGAGAGAAAGAGGGTAAAGATGGCTCCTCCCTAATATTTCCTAGAGTATAAGTTTTGTGGTGCAAATAGAGTGTAGTTTGACAAGATTTCTGTCTATAGGTGTGGAACAGTAAAGAAAACTGCTTAAAAGAATCTCAATGTGAATTTTTGGCTTTTTGCAGCTTCAGACAAACCCTGAGCTAGCCAGAAAGCCAGAAAGAACAGCAAAGGGAAACTGAGTTTTTATCACTGATGCTGGTGTGCTAAGAACTTATAATAAAGTATGTGTGGTGTTATATCAGAATTCTCAATGATGAAAAAAAATGAATTCATAATAGAATCTAACAGATCCACAATTACCTTTTCTTGTGTATTTAAATGTTGTCGAGATATCGCCAGCACTGCAATACTCAAGAAATAAAATAACTTTTGACCTTTCTAGTAATTTCACAGGTATCAGCCCTTTATTCCTTATTTCAAAATGGCATCCCAGTCTAATGGATTGAGTTTTCCATTTACAAATGCCGTGTTTGCTTCAAAATTTTTTTTTATGTAGTTTCTAAATTGAAGAAGGCTTGTACTTTTACACTGGGGAAAACGGTAGGCATCAACTTAAGAAAGAATTCATAGGCTCAGTCATAAAGAAGTCAATATAATTTTTATATTTAAAACATAATATTATACATCATGGAGGTTAGGATGGTTAGGATTTGAGTAGCTGGCAGTAGTCACACAAGTAGCATAAAACTAACATGAGGTCTCCATTTTTCTCTGTTCCAATAAACAAGCAACACACATCAGAAATGTTTGCCAACAAGAAATATCAGGACATTGCAAAGAGAAGCACCTGAAATGAGTTCAAAGACAGATCCCTGGATTTAAATAATGCATCCATAGTTGCAATAATAATATGATTTCATTTATTGTCCCAGGTCACATCTCTCCTCCTTAAAAAACATCTTGATATGCTTAATTATACTTAGAATTCCTTCACTACCAGAAAAAATGGCTTTCCGTAGGCTCACCTTTAGGCTAGTTCAAAGAATCAACAGGTGCCATACTCCCATCCACTTCCTTTGGGAAACTTTATATTTTTTTCTAGACACAATTCAGCTTGATGACGATTACCCTACCTTGTATTCAGGCGATGTAATGGCTCAGCAGTTAAGACATTAAGCTCATCAGCTGGAAAGCTGGCAGCCCAGATTTGAGCCCAAGCACTGTGCAATGAGGTGAGCTCCAATTACTTGCCTCAGCTCCTGCCAAACAAGCAGTTCGAAAGCACGTAAGTGCAAATAGATAAACAGGTACCACTTCAGCCGGAAGATTATGCATTCTATAGTTTCATGCTGGCCACATGATGACGGAAGCATCTCTCAGGCTCCCTTGGCTGAGAATTGGAGATGAGCACCTTTCCCTAGAGTCAGTCACAACTGGACAGAGGAAATCTTTAACATTTTTATGCATATGTGTGGATGAATTATATGTGTGACATATGTCTATATGAATGTGACGTGACTGTGATTTTGGTCTTGCCAGCTTATTCTCAAATAGCTTGAAGCTCCCAGGCCAAAAATATAAATAATATATATTGATCCCTCCTATTTTTAATAATAGCAAAATTCATGTTACAAAGCTTATGTGTTCTGCATGCACAAATTTGTAACTTCCACATAACATCCTTCCCCCCACAACATATAAATATGAATTCAGATCTACACATATATAGATGCATAACTCTGTATGTCTTGCAATAAAATAGATAAAAACAAACAGAATATTTAATATAGAATAAAAACACATAGCAGGCAACATCATAATAATCCTCAGCAAATTTTATATAAATATAAACACAAATATAGTGTTTATAGGAGCCCAATACGATTTGGTAAGTCAGTTTATAAATGTTAGCCGAATAAAATGGAAATGAGTGAATTAAGTAAGTGTGATAAGACAAAAACAATTACTGTCAGGGATGAATGAGCATGTGATGAGTGTGAAATGAATTCCAAAGTGATCTAGTAGTACAATGTATGATTTGATCATAGAGAGAGAATGAAAAAGTGCAGAATTGTTTCTAAGTGTTTGTGTGTGTGAGTAGAGTGAATAATAGGTTGAAAGGAAGCAAACTGAGAAAACCAGAATGGCATGAAGTTGACAAGATCATCAAAATGAGAGAGGTACAAGTTTTAAAGAACTAAAAGTAACGTATGGCTCTCTGTATGAATGTATTAGAAGCAAGAATGATTTGCAAGGATACAGAGCTATGGAGAAGTATAGTAAACGGTGTTGATGTAAATTAAATGTAATTATATTTATTTTATTTATTTATTTATTTATTTATATTTGAATTTATATCCCGCCCTTCTCCCGTAGGACTCAGGGCGGCTGACAATCTATTTAAAATACATACAAAACAATACAAATTTAAAATTAATTAAAAAGAATATTAAATATTTGTCGAATTTAAAATATAATTAAAACCCCCCTAAAAATTACCCTAGGCCAGTCNGAAGGCCACAGGCAGCCAATGCAGCTCGCGCAGCAGCGGTGTCACGTGGGAGCGCCGAGTCCCCCCCAACACCGCCCGCGCGGCCGCATTTTGGACCAGCTGGAGCCTTCCTTTCCCTTTTCTTTGTGAATTTATTTTCCTTAATATTTCTTACTTTTTGTGCTTTGTGCAATCTTGTTTATCATGAAGGGAATAATGTGATGGGCATGTATTATATGGGTCAGAATTTGGAACTGCCCAGACTTTTGACATTTGAAATAGCTGTAATTAACACCTCAAATGTCAGTGAGACCATTTTTGTGCAAAGGATTAGAAACAAGGCTTAGTTGATTGGCATGTAGAAACAGTTAAAGAAACCTTTCCCAACATGGAGGACTTCAAAGTTTCAACTACTATAACCCAAGCTTTGTGTCCTTCCAATAGAACAGAATCTCAGTTCAGGATTGAACTGTAGAGAACCTGGTGCTCGCTAAGCTTGGTTGTTTGCTGCAGACCTTTTAAACTGTGAGTTCTAGTCCTACTGAAAATAAACATTCTACAAATCTACTACTTGAGTGGCCTACCAGGGGAAAAAAGGTATGGCTTTTGCCCTTTGACAGCTTACCCATTTTGTTGGTCCATGCGTTCCTGTTAGTAAGAGATTCAAGCTACAGTGAGAAGGGAGAACTTAAAAAAGAGTTTGCATGTGGACGTGATTCTTTCATGAGATTTAACTTTTTTTCAATATTTTTCCAGGTTAATAAATAATGTAAGTATATCATGTTATCTTTCTGTTTGGAAAATGGAATCTGTTTAAGTGAATTGAAACTTCAGGGCAAATCATTTGTGTCACAATGCACGTACGCACGTGGATATGTTTACACCAACATACCTATCGTATTATCACAGGGAGTAAGCAGTATTATGGAAAGGGCAAAAAAAGAAGTGGGAAGCGGTGAGAAGAATACTCTGTCATCTCATTTTCACCCAGTCATTCTTATCATCTTACAAATATATTTTGGCCAGTCTGCCACTAGCATAACCATAGCTCATTTGTACTCTAGGCATGCTCAGGCTATTCTATGCAAGCCAGCACTTGCAATCCATTGACCATTTCCTACCAAGTAAGAGATGCTATATTCTATTATACTCACTATACTGCATTTGCTATACTTAATATATTTTGCAAAACATCATACTGCCGGACTGAAGGAACAATTTTCTTAACTGAGAAAAAAAGGGGCTTTAAATATGGAAGAGAAGGGAGGAAAGCCCCTTTTTTTCTCAGTTAAGAAAATTCTTTGATTGTCTTCATCATTTTCTGCTAAAAGCTCAATTATATTGGGAAAGAAATATGCAGCCCTTGGAACAATAAAGGCTGTGGAATTCTATTTTAAAGATCATTTCTCTTATTCTGTTGCCCAGAAAAAGGTAGGTTGTATCACTGGCTCTGAGCCAGTGTATTCAGCACATAATTTTCCCTTCGGTTTTTTATCCCTTCCTTAAGAAAAAAATCCAGTATCATTTTCTGCATCCCACTTTAAGCTAGCTACAATGGATGCTAAGAGAATGATTAGCAATTGTGTCATTTAAAAATAAAAGAATAAATATCCAAGTGGAAGCATCTTTCACAGTACATGGGTGAAGGGGTTTAAATCTTTCCTTCAGGATGCAATCTAAATAAATAAATATCACCTACCCACTCATGAAGCAATTGCCCTTAGGAGAAGAATCTCTATTGGTGCTAATCAGATTTTTTTTCATGTTAATTCATATTCATGTTAATTCACATATATGTAAATAGAGGAATAGAGGACAATTCTGAATTTAATATAACCTTTCCCCACAAATAGGGAAGAAACAAACAAACCTCAAATACCTACACAACATCCAGTTCTATCATTTTGTCTATGGTTTCTCATGACAACTGAAACCCATCTTGTAAATCCATCTAATAAATGTGAATGTGTATTACTTGCATATGTTTGTACATATAGATGTGTGTGTGTGTGTGTGTGTGTGTGTGTGTGTGTGTACAAGTGTACATACATATAAACACACACATTCTGATTGGTCAGAATCTTTCTGGGGGAAAAAAACAGAGCCAGAACAACAACAGCAAAAGAATGAGAGATTAAAATGATTTGTCTATAATGCCTCCCCATTTGTAGGATTAATGGACCACCCACACCTACATATATACATATAAAAAAAATTCTTTCTCATATAAAAAAACACTCAGGATAAAGGGAAAGAAAGAGAGATCCAGAGGGAAACCTTATATGAAAATCAGAGACACGAGAGAGGTAAATTGACAAGAGAGGGGAAGAAAGGCCACTGAGGTCTGGACCCAAAAGGATTCAGAGTCATTAAAGCAGTGGGGATGAGCGTCTCCTTCTGCACTTCCTTGTCTCGTCTTCAAGGAGTCCAGGCTTTCTGCAATGAGGAAAAGCTTCATGGGAAAGCTTTTCACTCTTTGTGCATTGCCTAGAGGGGGGCTAGACCATTCTCTATTTCAGGAGGAGAATTGTCCGCAGTAAACTGAATGAGCAAAGAAACCACCACCATTCTTTCTGCCTCCCCTTCGTGTTTTGCTAGAGTTTTCACTTTCCATGATACAGAAGGGAATCTCTCTCATTCAGCAGCATCAACTCCTCTTTTATAAAAGCTGTATTCGGTCAAGTTGTGTCAAAGACCCTTGTAAATCAATCCTGGATCATTTGGCTTCCCCATGTACCGCACAACTGTCTGCAGCAGGAAGGATGACATTAAAAAGAAAAGGGGTTGCTCAACCCAGCAAAAGTATTGTAGGGCTAACGACTACCTATATAAATAGGATTTATCACAGAAGTGAGGGCAGGTGAGAATAGGCTCAAATAAAGGTTTTTTAATTTGGTTCCCCCACATGTGGAAGAGCTCCCAAGAGAGTTTTGGTGGGCACTCCTACCCTGGCAATTTTGGAAAAGCAAACCTTGTCAGAGATCATTCGCAACTGTGATTATTGAATGTGGGGTTGGTATCAATAGTGAGTCATTGCTTTATTGATATTTTAATATTACCATTCTATTGCTTTAAATGGTCGGTTAATGTGATTTTTAGCAATAGCAATAGCATTTAGATTTATATACTGCCCTGTAGCACTGCACAGCACTCTCTGAGCAGTTTACAATGTCAGCGTTATTTGCATATGGCCCCCAACAATCTGTGTCCTCCTTTTACCGACCTCAGACGGATGGAAGGCTGAGTCAACTCTGAGCTCTGTCAAGATCAAACTCCAGGCTGTGGGCAGAATTTGCCTGCAATGCTGCACTTTAACCACTGCGCCACCAGGGCCTCTGCATTTTTAAGGTGAAAAGATCTTAACTTTCAGATAAATATTTATGTAGAACCTGAACTCACAATGTGTACTAGAAATCTCTCCTAATAATTGCCACTTGAGTGGATCTAGTGTAGCATAGGGGTTAATCTCTTGGACTAAGATGTAGAATTCATTCAGACACAGCAAGTCACTGTGTAACTGTGGGACTATGATTGACTCTCAACCTAATCTTTTTCATAGGATAGGAATAATGCAATTATGATAAAAGGGAGTATCCCATGTAAGCCAACTTGAGCTCCTCAAGAAAAGACTGAATCTAAATATAATAATAACCAGTGCTTTTTTTGAAAAAAAAAAAAAAAAGGTGCCAGAACTCACACATGTCATACAACCCGCCTTGCCTACCCTACAAGGTTCCATCCAAAAAAGGTGCCGGAACTCCGTTCTGGGCATTCTATGACAAAAAAAGCCCTGATAATAACAACAAAAGCTACACATACACACATACAAGCAGCTTGGTAAATCAGTCAGTTTGGGCAATGAAAATAAAGCCAACAGAGCTCAAATAGTCCATTGCTCTATGGTAAGATTTAGTAGTCACATATTCTTGAGGGCAGCAGACCCACAAGTGTTTCTATGTATATTTAAAGGCCAGTGGACTAACTATTTGTAAGGGTTTTTTTCTCACTTCTGTTGCATGTCTACAAAAGGATGTAACACAAATCTTATGGCAAGATGGTAAAATTAGGGAGTTTGAGAGATCAGAGATGGGAGAGTGAAACTGGGAATCTGACTAAGATTTTAATTTAAAGGGGGAAAAGATGTCAGGGCTTTATATTTTTTTTACAAATGGCCTTAATGGTGCCTTTGAGGCACCACAAATTCCACAAGGAGCCCTTAATACTTTTTCATTCAGTGCAGAGTCATGCTGATTTAAAATCAATCATGTCGTAGGGTTTGTGATGTAGATTTAATGAACTGATAGATACAATTATCAGTGCCAAGATGTCTGAGAACATTCATTAAATATTTCACCTACATACAGGGGACAAAGTAAAATGATGAACATAAAAAACAAAATTTGAGACAACAGTGCCATTAGCTGTAATCACTCGGTGGCATTTTCAAAGGCTTTGGGTTGGATGAAATATTTCTATGTGTACTACTCATCTCTTATCCCAGTATTTATTTATTCGGTTAGAAGTTGAGAAGTTGGGAAGGCAGCTTTCATGCAGGAAATTCAATCACACGAGGCTCCAGGGAATGACCAACCTCCACAAACCTTTGAAATGGCACTAGCTGCCTAAAACAATTTCAATAATTGAGACTTCTGTCCAGAAAAGCAATTTGGAAAACCATAGTATGCTCTGATTTTCAGCAAGAAGCACAATTCCTTTTGGAGAGAAGGAAAAAGAGAGGATCTCTGTGGCTGTCCAATGATTTAAGGAGATCACAAGGACAAGTGTTCTAAGATAATTTCCCTTGTCAAAGGCAAAGATAAAAAAATTCCATTTTCTTAAAGACTGGGCAAAATACACACATGGATTCTTAAACATACATCACATGTGTATCAGAATATGACATACAGAGTACTGCCTCTTTAAAATTACATATGCATAAAGATGCCACCTACTGAGGATAGACTTTAGATGCAGACACACAGAGAGCCGGACTTCTGTTCATGCTGAGCTCTAAAGAAGACCTGCATTCTGCAATTACACTTCTAGAACCAGACAGCATTCTTCATTTCACTATCTCTGCAGCAATTTTCAAGACTCTGCCATTATTCTTGGGATTACAGCATAGGAAGAAGTCAGAATTTGTCCTAAGTACAAGCTCTAGAACAGGTACAGTCTGATTTTTTTTTAAATAAATGGCTTTGTTTTTATCAGCAACATGATAACAGTACATACAATTTACTAGTTTGTTTGAATTATATCTTTGTTTATAGTCAAGGCATGCACTGATTTTAAGTTTGGATTTTTCTGCTTTTTTTTTCCTTCCAGAGAGAGAATAGTTTGACATAACACTCTTCTCAGACATTGTAGCGATGAATCTTTAGAAATGTACACTTCATTCCCAAGGCTATTTCTTTGGGGTGGAATTGTAGGAAACACTGAGATAGTCAGTGAAACTTAGTTCTGATACACATAGTGCTGTTAGACTTCTTTCTCTTAAATTTCACACAAAAAAAGTACGTGACTGCCAACTGAACAGTAACAAAGATTTGACCTGGCAACAACCTAATGCTTCACGAAGCTTCTAACAAGTCTGCAGTTTTTACTTTTTTCTTTAGATGGACTTAGATGAAAGGTTTTCCCTCTTCATTTGCATCACACATTTCTACCACAAATTAAACATGATAAGTAACGGAACTTTTCCAGATATATTTCTTATGGCAAAATCTAGCTGCTCATTGCCCTGAGAATCCTGATGTAGTGTTAGGAAATTATGCTTAATTATTTGTTTAGTTGTGTGATTGTTTATGGTGGACTTTATAGGCTGCTCCAATCTATGATGACTTGTGTTTGATCGCCATAAGCAGAATCTTCTTTACTATCCAGAAAAAATACCTGATGCTGTTTGACATCTCCACAATGCAAAATAAATCCAACTGTTTTGCAGCATTTGGGATCCAATTGCTCCACTGGGTTTGGATAGTTACATAATTATATGTAAAATATACAATCTGATCTTGCAAATTTAAATATCAGTCTTCCTTCCAGTAATGGAAGCATAAACACGAGACTACATAAGATAATGTCACTTGTGAACTGTTATATACAATTCCTCTTGTTTTCTATCCCTCTTTCTTTTTCCTGGGGAGGTTTGCACAATTTCTAACCAATTGGATTTAGGATATTCTTTTCCATGGAGTCCACAGACTATTTAAGCAGCCATAGCACTGCTGATTTTGTTGTAACCAACCAGGTTGTATTTTTGCAAAGCATTTTTCATTATATAAAAGGTCCAAAACAGTGGTGAAGTTTGAAGTTCAATTAGCTCTATGAATCCAACTTACAGATTCACTCGAATGGTCCAATATACAGTAGAGGGCACAGTATACATTTGAGGGACCCAATATTGAAAATCCTCCTTACTCATGAAAGCGGAAAGCCCTTCCTGGCCAGAGCTCCTATCAAGGCATCAGAGAACCTTACCCAAAACTTTGGGTGACCGTTCTTGATTTATATAAGCATAGTATCTCCAAGCATCTGAAGAATTTGGTTCCTTTGTCCCTACAGGATGGAATCATTGATTCCATTGCATAGTAAGACTCTCCAACTTCCCTTTACTTTTGTGTATTTGGATTTATTGAGCCTTCGAGGCTGGGGTAATTTATTCATGTCAGGAATCAATCAATCAATCTGTTTTGTTGACTTCAACAAAAAGTTGAGAAATTTAAACTGGTACTGGAATTATCTACTTGCAAAATAAAATCTTGCTGGCATGAAACTGATCACACTCAATTTAATTACTTGGGTTGCTAAAATGCAAGAGTGGCAGTTTTGTTCCTCTAGGAGCCTTTCACAGATTGCAAAAGGCCGAAGGAAATTTAACTTTATTTCTTCCCTCTCTTCATTGTCAATCACCGAGCTCTGTCTTTGCATGGAAAATATTCCTACCTGAAAAAGCCCCTCGTGTGGATTTGAAAACTGACCTTGTTTTGTCTGAGCATAAAGAAGTGGGACAGGATCTTAGAAAAAGATTTGTCCTTCCCAATCTTTGGCATGCCTCAAGATAAGCTTTTGTGGGGAGAGAATGGTATGTTATCCTTTCTCTAAGTGGGTTTACTTCTTTTCTGTCTTGAAAGGTAAAAAGTGATACTGCTGCTGTTGAAGATATTGAGAACATGACTTGCAGAACAGTGAGAGTTTTCCCATGGATGGTGATGAAAAGATAAAGTTCAATAAACATCACTGAAGAAAAGAGACAAGAACAACACCATGAAGCAGGAAGCACATCATCCCAATGACACATACCCACATACCAGCTTTGCTGCTATCTATGGCAACCATATTGGAGACTTCCCTGCTTATCAGAACTTCACCTTCCCTCTCAACTTCAGCTACAGTGACTATGATCTGCTCTTGGATGATGGTGATGATATGACAAAGACTCGCACTTTCTTTGCTGCCAAAATTGTCATTGGTGTGGCACTGGCTGGCATCATGTTGGTCTGCGGTATTGGCAACTTCATTTTCATTGCTGCTCTCATCCGTTATAAGAAGCTGCGGAATCTCACCAATCTTCTCATTGCAAACCTGGCTATCTCAGACTTCATTGTGGCCATTGTTTGCTGTCCATTTGAGATGGACTATTATGTGGTGCGCCAGCTATCCTGGGAACATGGCCATATCCTCTGTGCATCCATCAATTATTTGAGGACTGTCTCCCTCTATGTTTCAACTAACGCACTCTTGGCCATTGCTGTGGACAGGTAAGGGGGCTAGTGGGAAACTAGGGTTGACTGGACCCAGGAATTGCTGTATCTATTGTTTTTGCAATTACTGTAGGTTCCATATTCCTCTTTTCTTTTTTAAAAAAGTATATGATTTATTGGAAGCCTTCTTCCATGTCAGAGCCCTTCACCATCATTGCACTGAAAGATAAATCACAGTTATCGTTTGACATCAAAAGCTGAGAGTTGTAATAAAAAGCTGCTAGGGGAAACATCTGACAAAGGTTGCTCGATCTTGGCAGAGTTATGTGCAGATTGAAAGTGGGGCCATAGACCTGCAATTTAGCAACTTCCACCAATACCACCTCAGGTTTGAGCAGAAGTTTTCCACTTATACCTCTGCTTGGGATAGTCTCTTCTGGCTTTCTGAGAGTAATATTGATGGCTTTTCTAAGGTTACTCACCTCTGGAATTCCAGTGATCCTATGTTACTACATTAATGAGAGGCGATGGATGTCTGCTCTTTAGAAGTGGTTATGAAGAAGGGAGGAACACTGTGGTTGCTGGAAATGGTTCCAAAGTAATAAGCTTTTTATTTTCAAAAACCCAGCTCTTTGTTTGTTTCACATGCTGATGTTATTGTCATTTGCAGAAGAAAGCCATTTGCAGAATTAAAGCAAAGCGTTTTTGAGAATTGTGTTTTCCCAAATGACTACTAACCAGTAGAAATAAGATTTGATTTTGTAGTTTTAGAACAGCATCTTGCACACATCTCAGATATAAATCCAAATGCTTTTGCTTTGTTTGTCCTAGGGGGACTTGATGACCAAACCATTTATTGCATTTCAAACATCAGGTTTGGAAATATCTAGAAGAATTTGAACAGCGTTCAAATACGGAAGGCAGGCAAGGCTGAAAGGAATATCTTTTTGGTGTAATTATTAAGGGGGCTGCAATGAAACACTAATCATGAACAAAGATTGCCTAATTTCCCCTCCACAAGAGAAGCTATTGTTTCAGGCAACAATCCTACATTAAAGCAATTATGTAAATCTGCAGTCTTTTTTTTAAAGATTTAAATAGAACCCCAAAGTAATTCATGTGATTCTTTTGAATTTGAAAATGGCAAGGTTTGGATAAAATAGGTATACATGCTCTATTGGCAGCAACTCTTAGTGTCAGTTAGATACTTGTATGAAAAATGTTTTTGGTGTTAGCTTCCCTTCAGATTGCTAAACTACAATCCCCATCTCCTTAACCAGTACAGGTAGCCCTCAACCTATGACCACAACTGAGCCCCAAATTTATGTTGTGAAATTTGCTGAGTTTTGCCCCATTTTACAACTTTCCTTGACACATTTGTTAAGTGAATCCCTGCAGTTGTTAAGTTAGTAACACGGTTGTTAAGTGAATCTGGCTCCCCCATTGACTTTGCTTGTCAGGAGGTCACAAAAGGGGATTGCGGGACCCCGGGATGCTGCAACCGTCATAAATATGAACCTGTTGTCAAACATCCAAATGTAAATCACGTGACCATGGGGATGCTGCAATGGTCATAAGTGTGAAAAATGGTCATAAGTCACTTTTTTCAGTGCTGTTGTAACTTTGAACAGTCACTAAACAAATCTTTGTAAGTCAAGGACTACCTGTACTGCTCTCTGTCATGCTATCTATAGCTGGGGATAATGGGATTATAATCCAACTCATTTGGAGAGAATGCCCAATTGTGGAAGGCTTGCCCAGAGGACCTCCTATAAAGATAGCAATTTTTTCCGTTCAAGCATTAATCTTGGAATGAGCTAAGAATGTTTATGACATCAACCTTCAGTGGCCTTTGACATATTCAACATCTGACAGCATGTTTGCAATATACATTGATACATTCTTCAGCACATGCTTTTATAGGCAATTATAGTCATGTGATAGCTTTGCAATATAGGCTAAAAAATGTGGCAGAATTGGAATTTGTCGTTCCCTTCTAAAATCTGGATCTACCCTAGAGATATCGATCTTATATTTGAAATTACATGATGCTCCAACATGATTCTCTAAATATTTACATCTTTAAATGTGTCAGATTAATAGCAATGTGTAGGGAAACCTATAGATAAGTGTATACTCCATTCAGATAGTTTACTCCGTGATGTATCAGAAATAATTTTTTTACAGTTATTTTATACTACCTGTATCACCATCTGAGATGTTGGATCTGATGTACAAATAATGGGAACCACTTGCTCAGCAAAGGTCAGATAGAAAATATTGGAGAGCAGTGGCATGGAAAATATTACGCTACAGCAGAGAAGATTTGGCAACAAAGGAAAGACAAGATCAGATTTTTTATTTTTTTTATTGTACTGCCTGACTTTGGAGAATGTCACTGTAATGTAGAGAGAAAAGAAAGGATATAAACTTACCTCTAATCATTCTCTTTTAAACTTCTGTGAATAGAAACTCATCTCAGTGTACAAAATGAATTTTAAAAAAAATCTGAAGAAGAGGTTAGTACATTCTGATATTTCTTGAAGAGCTAACAGAATGATGTTGTGAACGTTGACAGATAATTCTCTAGGGCTATGCAGAACTTCAGTCCAATCACCTAACTGAAGAAGAGCTATGACAACCTCCACCACCCTCCCACATACACCCTCCCCCCCACACAAATATATTAAAAGTGAAGCAATTGCATTATGGCCTTACATCATTACTGACGCCTTCCCTAACTATTCCAAATGGGAGCTGAGGCTTTCCGTTGTTGGAAGAGTCTTGCTGCTCAGACTCAGAAGCCTCTTCAGACTATTAGAACTGAGAGGTCCTTGGTGTTCTCTGAGCTTGGTTGTTTTCTTGCAGATGTTTTATTACCCAAACTAGGTAACATCATCAACTGAGTTCAGAGAGCACCAAGGACTCTGAACTACAAATATTCTCTTTTATTGGTACTATCAGAACTGCTGTCCAAGTCTTCAAGATGACACAAAATGGCTCATCAAGGGAAACCACACTGGCTCTGAAACTCAATGAGGCAAACTGTATTGTCTCCCCAATGCAGGTCCAGACCTCTTCAGGCAGGACCATAACTCTCACATTGTCAGTCATCCAAGGTGTACAGATTCAGGCTTTACACATCACACTAAGCCAGGAGTTTTCAAACTTGGCCCTTTTATGACTTGTGGACTTCAACTCCCAGAATTCCTCAGTCAGCATGCCTGGCTGAGGAATTCTGGGAGTTGAAGTCTACAAGTCATAAAAGGGCCAAGTTTGAAGACTCCTGCACTAAGCCATGGCACTATAAATAGTGGCTTGATTCACACGTTCATAAAATCATAAATCGTGTATTACAAACTTCAACATATGGATTTTTATATTGTACACAGCTGTAAAGTGTAAAGGGCTGTGGGAATAATCTTAGAAGTCAAGAGAAAGTGGCAGAGCCTACAATCCAAAGGACAAATGGGGAATAGAAAAAGCGTCTCAGAATCGACCCTCCATAATTCTCCAGAATTAAAGGCATGGGAGGGCAGGCACTGTGTATGATTGTGACCAGTGTCTGCAGGTTTATCTGAAATCTGAAGAAATTACAGAAAATTGATTTCAGATTCCTTTGAACAAGTGGTATCTTGCTAACATATTTTTTTCTGGAGTTATCATGCCACTTCCTATGAATCTCTAGGGGGTGCTTTATTATTGGATGCTATGTAGTGCAACATTAATGGAAGAGATCTTTTAATCAAATATTAGGGCAACATCTTCTATCTTGGTGGCCTGCAGATGTTGATAAACTGTAGCTAACCACACTCTATTGTGTCGAGGAATGGTGGGTGTAGTAGCTCAAAAGACTGGGGTATGTGAAGTATGTAAAACTATATTTGGAATCTACAGAGCAATGATGATGATGGGAGCTGTGTTCCCCACTTGAAATAAAAATTATACTACAGCTTTGAATGCAGGATAATGCTTTTTTGCCAATTGCTCAGAATTAGTAGCATTATGTCAATGATACAGTGTCTACAATTCCATTTCTTAAATATTGAAATAAGAGCAGCCGCAATGACCAATAAAACAAATCACCATTTCTATTAATTATACTATAAGCTACTTTGAAGCAAGCAAAACAACAAGTGGATCTTTTCTAATACAAATTTGGAAACTTCTGTGTTTTGCAGGTACCTTGCCATTGTTCACCCACTGAAACCTCGGATGAATTACCAAACAGCAACCTGTCTAATTGCTTTGGTGTGGATCGTCTCCCTAATCATTGCAATACCATCAGCCTATTTTGCAACAGAGACCGAACTATTCATGGTCAAAAACCAAAAGAAGTTTTTCTGCGGACAGATTTGGCCAGTCGATCAGCAGATGTATTACAAATCCTATTTTCTGTTCATCTTTGGGGTTGAATTTGTTGGACCAGTCTTCACCATGACTCTCTGCTATGCCAGGATCTCACAGGAGCTTTGGTTTAAAACTGTGCCAGGCTTCCAGACAGAGCAGATCAGAAAAAGGCTTCGTTGCAGAAGGAAAACTGTGCTGGTGCTCATGTGCATCCTAATTGCCTATGTTCTCTGCTGGGCACCCTTCTATGGCTTCACAATTGTCCGTGACTTCTTCCCCACTGTCTTTGTGAAGGAAAAGCATTACCTGACAGCCTTCTACATAGTGGAGTGCATCGCCATGAGCAATAGCATGATAAATACCATGTGCTTTGTGACAGTCAAGAACAACACCATGAAATACTTCAAGAAGATTATGCTGCTTAGGTGGCGGTCCACCTACTATGGATCCAAGGCTAGTGTAGATATGGACATCAGAACCAGCGCAATGCCCATCACTGAGGAGGTGGACTGCATTAGACTAAAATGAAGTCTGGATAGATATTGTCTAACAGCCAAGGTTCCCTAGCCTCATTCACTCACTGCTTTTGCTTTCTTTTCTTCTTTTTTAATATGTCAAAATTTACCAAGGAAGTTGCTGTCCAGCAGAGCACAGACTAAACAAGGTCCTTGAAATGCTCCACAAAGCAGAACACTAGGGCACAACCAGCTTTATCACTGTTATTCCACTTTGTTGTGACTCATTTTCTCTGGTGTGAAATTATATTTACTCTATATCTAGACTGGAAATCAGGATTTGATAAAAAAAAAAATATGGGATTATTCCAAAATCTAAGATTCTTTCTTGACTCTCATCAAAATCCCCATTACTCCATATTGGGACAGAAGCAAACAATATGCCAACTCACTCCATGTGTAAGACAGAAAGGCAAGGAACCTTTTATGATCAACCAGTGATTATGGATCAATGAGCTTCAAAATGTTTTATATTATCAGAACCTACACATGCAATTCCAGTAGTGTGGTAAGGTCCCTTACGATGGACACTAGAATGGCTGAAATTAGTTGAAGTTTCTGTAAAACGTCTGCTCTTTTCTTTGTAATAGTATCCTTTTAGACTAGTATCAGTGATATACCTTTCCTGCAGAAATCTTGTAGCCTGTTGATGTTTATAGATGTATGAATGAGATGTTTTTATTCCTACTGCAGGCTTGATAGAGCTGCTATATTTTCTTTCAGTCTCAAATCTATTTAACTTAAATTTACACTAGGGAAAAAGAAAACAGACCCCCTATATTTGTAAAACACAATGTTTTTTCATTGTTATGCTCATCTTTTTATTTTTATTTATTTATTTAAATTTATAGGCTGCCCAACATTATTCTAATTTTGATGCGACTGCCTGTTGTTTACAGCTGTCTAATAACAAGTTACGTAGGTAGATAAGGATCCATTTGTTTTTAAAGTTCTTCAGAATATAATGAATTTGCCACTTCACATTGCCCTCTGAACCATAGTTTTTTGAGATGCCCTATCTTTTCCCAGAACTTTCTAAAATCTGAAGCTGACTTGGTTCAAAACAGCTAAAAAGGGAAGGCCTTTCTGCCTCCTTGTAATTCAAGTGCTGAGTAGAAGGTGTCAAGTATGCTTGTGGTACACAGATAGAAGGAAAAGCCATAGAGATCAGTTAGCCCACATATACATAATTAGGAGAACTGAAAATATATTCCTGGATAGATATAATTCACAGAACAAACTGGGAAAGCTGAAAGGTAGAAGAAACCCAAAGTTTGTGCATTTTATGTAAGGTGCATGTACTCAACTGTACTTTCTTACAAATACTGTATTGACCATGACTTGAAAAATGCAAAGTATACATTGCAGATCTGAAACACAGAACAAATGTTGTCTGATAAAAAAAAATAACCATCTCTAGTATTCTCCTGAAACTGAAATGGTTTTCCTCTCCCCCAAAATAATGTAGTCAAGAAAATCAGGGAACTTACCAAATAGTATGAACTGACTTTCCTGAATATGACCAACCTCCTGATGGGTAGACATTGACTCACAGAATTCCCCAGATAGTATCTGTGGGTTCAAGGTGACAAGTGGCAAATACATCCTGCCCACTGACTATGATGTTATAATGCATGTTTGATGAGTCAGTGCTTGCATCATAATGTCACAATGCTTGAAATGATATTCCTGCCTTTAGCATGGCCATTGCTGACCTGAAATCCCACTCATTTGGACGGAGCCCCAGATTGGGTAAAAGGGGTTGGGCTTCATCCCCACTATCTGCAATACAAGAAAGGGTTACCCCACTTGGTAAGAGAAATCATGACAGACTACACACTGTGAGATTTCTCCAGGACAATTTATAAGGCATTAACAACATCTTCAGCTAAGAAGCTTATTTGAAAGAGCCAGTAACTTTGGATGCCCTGAAAATAATCAGGTTTGTAACTGAATAGTTGGGGAGTTTTAATTATTGTAACATTTCTACTGTTCCCTCCAAATAACATCATCCCAGGCTAATACTTGGAGTGTGAGAAGAGATGGTCAGTTCTAGATTATGATCTTTGTTAGTGTGGTCATCTTTTTCCTTACAGCCAAACATATGGAGGTTGACTCAAAATTATCCCATTAAACCTACTGGGACTTATTCCAAAATAAAGTAGGAATAACCAACTAGGAGCTAATTGTAGACTCAATTGGCTCTAATTATTACATGCTTTGACCACACTGTTGTGCAACCCACACTGACAAATTCTGTATAAACCTCCACAAAACCAATGCCACTGGTTCATCATACTCCTTTGTGAGGAACCCACATTTTTGAAACATACAACAGCAATCAATGAGGCCCTCATTGCCAACCAGGATAGTTGGCTTCATTTGTTATGATCTGAAAATTTCATTTTGTACTGCTACAGACATTGGTCATTTTGTAAAACTAGTTTTGATGTCAAGTGGAACTTTTGTACCTTGGTCTTGTGTATTTATGAATCAGTGTGGGAGAAGAGGTTCACAATAAAATGTTATGATGTGACAACCTGCAAGAGGTCTATCAATAGGTTTTAAGGGCAGCAGGGCTCATTTGAAAGGGATTTATCTCAAATACATGCATTTTCCACATTTTATTTATTCTTGCACCCTGAACTAGTGGTAATAACAATCCCTTGATGAAATTGGTCCCCTTCAGTTCTAATTTTATCTCACGTGGGGAAAGGGGAATAAGTCATCTCTACTTGGTTCTATGAGTACACCGACAGAGATGTAGTATACCGCATCTTCATATAGTCTTCTTCATCTAGTAATGTGTAAACACTTGGTCATCTCAACCACACTGCAAAAGGAATAACCACCCTGGAGAATATCAGAAAAACTATCTTCCTTCTTCAACTATCTTCCTTTTTCAAATTCCACTTGCAGTCCTACTTTGAAGATGGGTAGCTATGCTATTTGGCAATAGAAAAGGCACAAGGTACAAGAAAAGAGTTTTGTGTTACCTTAAGAGAAAGGAGCCTTGGGCTAGGTTTCAGATTTATTGAGCTTTATTATGAGAATTATTCAAGGCACAAAGTACTTGCCTCAAGATGGTGTGTGTGTGTTTGTGTAAAGAGAGAGAGAAGATTCAAAAAACATATCCTATGACAATAAATATATAGAAGTTAAACATAATAATTATAGGTGTCTGCAGGAGAGGGCAAGGAAAACTGGTAACAAAACTTTCACCACAGCAACATAACACAAATACTATAACTTATATATTTACATTAGATGTCAGGACTCAAGGATAAGGTATATGCCATCCTTTTTCTACCATCATGACTTATTTGCAGAAGCATGTAGCAGTGGCTATCCTTAAAAATACTTACGCCAATGATGACACTAACTTTCTAGCTTTACTGGATTCATTTAGCAGTGGGAGAGATAATAGAAACAATGGTTCAATTAAAATCTATTTAATTAATGATTCAGCCATGGAACTAATTACACAGAGAAGCGGGAGTTTAGATGCGTTCAAGTAGAACCTGCAAAGCATCCATCATGGTGTAGGGGTTAATTTAAACACTTATTCCTCCTTATTATCCATCATCTGTAGTCTTGCCCCAAATCCCCAACTCAGGAATTAACTGTGAGTGCTGTGGGTGTATTTTCAATGTTGATGTATCAACATAACACACAAACACAGCTAAACAGTACAAATAACTTTATGAAAGCTGATAAACAATATAATAAAAATTGTTCTTAAGCCAAAGTCTTATGCTTCATGCATGATGATGCAGTTCCTTGTTAGAAACAAATTAAAAAAATATAGGTATTAAAATGTTTCTTCCAGTCACAGCCTTAGACCAGAGGGATAAACCCTGGAGATCTATTAATACTTCACTCAAACATCCATCTCCCAACAGTGCATAAAACATGTACTGATAAGATCTCTGAAATGCAGCCTTCTCCCTTCGCTCATGCTTAGCAAACACAGATGGCATACTATGGTGTATCCATAACTACCTCCACTACTGCATTCTGGATTATTTGAAGCATCTGGATGGTTCAAGAGCAGTCCCATGTAAAAAGTATTACAATAGCCCAAACAGGAGGTTACCAAGGCATGAGTAACCATAGGCAAGACCTCCTGACCTTTGAACTGGTACAATGAGTTCATGGCCATGGCTTCCACGTGCTCTTTCAACAAGAGTGAGAGTCTAAAAAAACCTCCAAACTGTGCATCCTTTTTATCCAGGAGAATTCAACCCCATCCAAATTTAAAGATGGAGAATCTCCAAATGGGGGGGGGATTCCAAAACCCATAGTTACTCTGTTTTGCTTGGGTTAAGTCCAATTTAAGCATAGAACTAGTTAGTATAGAAAGTTGAAGAAATCCCAATTCTCAAGGTCAAGAGTGACAAGCCTACCCTGCTCATATGTTGTGATCTACAGTACAATCTCCGTCCTCCCTGAGTGTGACTGTTCAGGAGCAGATGTTCAGCAACCTGCAGAAGCGACAAGCTCAAGTGAAATACACCATAGGGTGTAACACTCTCATTTTATCCCTTTAATCTAGTAGGTATTTCTTTAATTGAAACATGACCATTCAAAACCGGGTGTGTTTCATTCGTTATTCAAGCACTTTCCTGTCTAAATCATATTCTTCAAGTTATTTACTTCATAGAAAACAGTTTTCTATGTACTCCCTAAGAGAAGGATGTCTCTAGTGGAGAAACAATGGATTGGGAGATTAATCTGATGTGCTTCCTCCTGCTTGGTTCTATTATCATCACCACTGGGAAAGCTGGTTCTGATCTCCAGGTTTGAAGAGAAAATCAGGCTGATTGGTGCATTCTTTTTGTAGCCAAAAATGGCCTTTTAGCATAATAATAATAATAATAATAATAATAATAATAATAATAATAATAATAATAATAATAATAATAATAATAATAATAATAAAGTTGGAAGGGACCTTGGAGGTCATCGAGTCCAACCCCCTGCCTAGGCAGGAACCCTACACCATTTCAGACAAATGGCTGTCCAGTCTCTTCTTAAAAACTTCCAGTGTTGGAGCATTCACCACTTCTGGAGGCAGGTTGTTCCATTGGTTAATTGTTCTAACTGTCAGGAAGTTTCTCCTTAGTTCTAAGTTGCTTCTCTCCTTGATTAGTTTCCACCGGCTGCTTCTTGTCCTGCCTTCAGGTGCTTTGGAGAATAGCTTGACTCCCTCTTCTCTGTGGCAGCCCCTGAGATATAGGAACACTGCTATCATGTCCCCCCTCGTCCTTCTCTTCGTTAAACTAGACATACCCTTTAAAAAAAAATATTCATGCCTAACTAATGCCTTGTTGATACCCAGATTATCTGGATAAACCATGATAATATTTTTCTTGTTTTACAATGCCTGCTTGTATTTTGAAGAATGTGCCTATAGACAAAACCAGGATTGACATTCCAATGCACTTGCCTGTTATGAGCATTTATCAGGGCATTTGTCTATTTGGGGAGATATACACAAATATGAAGACCATTATGCGTTGACCAGACCTTTAAAAAAAGCAATTTATTCTGTTTGAATATTAGTCCTGCACCATCTTCCAGCTTCATTAACTAACACAATCTGGGATGATTCATAAAAACAAAACTCTCTTCAAAGGGAATATTCATTTCCTCATAATTAGCCAACCTGTCAGCAGCAGGTTATTCACCATAGACAGAAATTTTGTCTGCTGTTGTAGCACTTGAATGCTCCAACATCAGCCCAAAGGAGCATTTAGTAGCTTTTACTAGGAAGAAGTGCTTATTAATAAAAGATTGCTGAATGAATATGTGCGAGAAAAAGAGCGAGAACATGAATATGCATTTGAGCTTGTGTTGTATAATTACCACCAGTTGCTTATAAGCTGCCTCGAAAAACATTTGATTGCAAAAAGAGCAAAATACTTGAACACGTCAATATTTTGACATTCAAAGCACTCCTTCTACCAGAAACATTACCAGTCATATCGGTGGATGCAAAACAACACTCCAATGAGTATAAAGATATAGAGAAACTAAAACTAAGCTGGTTTAGAAATGTTTTTCCTGAAAAAAGGCAATAAATCTTCCAAAAGTAAGACAGGTTTTTCAGTTGCCATTTTTCTTGATTATTTTCACCACAATAATTCAGAACTCAATACTGGGCATGTTGACATTATTGTACCATGTACCTGATCGCCCAGGCTGCTTTTGGTAGGTTTTGTTTTGTTTTTATTTTGCAAGAAATGCAGAAACAATCAGCAGATTCTAGGAAAGAATACAAAAAAGTTTTTAATTTTCTTTCCCTTCATCTACTATAATTACTGGTTATTCCAGCCTTCGGTATTTAAAGGATAAATTACTTTCCATTCACAATACATTTGAGTTAAACATGCTCATTGATGCAATATATACCCCTCCCCAAAGAAACTTCTAATATTTTTAAAGCTGTGCCCTAAGAAATTAAAATATGTTTAGGATTTTTGCTATAGTCCTGAGCTCAGTCATATTGCCCTTCGACGGCCCAGCTGTATGCAGTGGCAAAAATCAAGAGGGAAAATCATATACCTGCTGGAAATAAATAATGCATTTATAATGTAAAATAATAATATAACCAAAATAAATATGACAGGCTGGGAAATCATTATGTTTAGGCCCATCATCATTTATTAATGGTGTCAAGAAAAAGACACAAATCATTCTGAAATATATTGTTGTAGATTGTCATAAACTATGCCGGTATATATCGTATGGTTAGCCTGTTTAAGAAATGTCCTACCATTTTTTGTGCCAGGATGATGTTTATTATATCTACCTTTCTTTTATTTATATATTTTATTTATATATTTTATTTAAAACATTTTAAATAGCTACTCATTTTTAATTGAACTCTGAGTGTCTTCCAATCAATAATGAAAACATCAATAATGAAACGAAATATTGCATATATCTGTTCATACCATAAATATTAAAAACCTGTCACCAAAGTTAAACTTCCCCATGCAGTACATTGTTAAATTCTCCTACTCACCTCACTCTATCCCATTCTTGATACTTCTTCCTGTTTTCACAGAACCTGGCTGGGTAAAACACGAATTGGTTGACATTGTTATATATCCACAATGTCAGGTCTTCAGAGCAGAAGCAGTATAATACTTTATTATACAGGGATGAGTAAGGAAATGTTACAGTGTATGAATGTCATTTTATGCCAGCAAATGTTTTTTTTTTAAAGTTGACTACACCTCTGGGGTTGAAGGTTAAATCACAGAGCTGGAAAAAAAATTTGAAGATTGTCAAACAGACTATTTGCTGAGTGCAAGATCCACAGGGCAAGATGCATCTACACCATTCTGGAGATACCTCAGCCTTTATTTCCTTCCATTGAAGAGCTTATCACACAATAAGGAAAGAATATTGTTTTCTATACTTTATGTATTATATTAAATATACTTTATATATTTATATTAATTTTACTTTCAGCCTCTTGCCTGCACTTTGTCATTTTGCCCTATCACTACATTGTCTGCGTGATCATAAATGACACTTTTATTGCAGCAAGATTATTATATGCACAAAGATGGAGAAATACTGAAATATTCAGAATGGAGGAATGGATTGTGAAGATGACAGAATTAGCAGAAATGGCAAAACCTATACAGTCAGGGATAAAAGAGTATGAGAGCAAGTTTGATGTAGTGATTAAGGTACTGGGCTAGAAACTTAAGAAAGTGTGAGTTCTGGTCCCACCCCATATGAATGTGGTGATGTAGAATTTTGATTTATACATCATTTATATATCAATAAATAGGTTTCTGCAAACAGAAGGCATCCCTTTTGTCCCTTACAATTCTTCTAAACACAGGAGGGAAAAGAAAAACAACTGGCTGAAAATGTTAGCTGTGCCTGTTAAAGGCAGTGGGAGAAGACATTCCAGATAGTCCAAGCCAAGGGATCTTGTAGTTTGTATGTAGCCCAGGTTGCCCAGCTCTGCCCTAAGACATTTCTTCCCGTGTTGAATGTCTCCTATCACTGAAAAACGTGTTCTAAATTCTAGCCCATTTCCCTGCTATTTCCACTGATTAATTCTAGCCCCCAAAACCAACCTGCTTCATCTTCTACATAACAGCAGTATAGCTCTATTAAAAACACTATAGGAATCCACTTCTCTTCTCCATCTATTGTTGACAAACAACTAGGCCAGCATGTAAATTTGTAGCTAATATAGCTACCTCCTGAATGGCAAAATCAACAAAGGGAAGCAAAAGAACACAGTGTCCTGATTTCTGTTTACAGCTTGAAGCAAATTATATGCAAAGCTCCATCCTATGCAGAAGTGAGTTCAATCATTTACATAAGGCAGCCATGCTTTCTGTAAAGCATCATACAACTGATAAACAAGAGGACATCCCATGAATAAATTCCTGTTCTAATATATAGTAGATACTATAAAAATAAACATCAAGTACTTGTTTTTCAAACATCTGTGCTTTTGCAGATGTTTGGCAATACAGTCTTTCTCCTGCTAATATCAATATATGTTTCGGAAAAGCTCAGTTATGCCTACTGTACATGGAGTGTCTTTCATTGAACTATGGATAGAAGCAAGTGCCTGCTAGACTCACCCACCTTTATATTAATGAAATCAAAGCTTGGAAAGGAAAGCAGGTCATTAACATTCAGAGAGAAACAAGTAACAGCTATGGATCTCTTGGGATGCCTGCTATTCAATGACCATCCAGCTAACTCTTCCATTCAAAGTATGTAGCCATTATATTGGTTACATAGTTGGTTTGCTTAAACCACGGGTGTCAAACTCGCCACGTCACGTGACGTATCATGACGTATTGTGACTCTTTTTGCATTGCCAGCAATGGGGTGACCGCGGCTTCGGTATGATGAAACCAGCCCGCGGGCCGGCAGTTTGACACTCCTGGCTTAAACCCAGTCATCTAGCCAAAGGCTTTTTAAAAGTCTTCCTTCCCCAGAGTCCAGTCTCAAAACTCCTGCTTGTATTTTCTATTTTATTTTGAAGTCTACAACTGTTGGTGATTTTGAATTCATCCAGTGGATTTTCTTTGGGAGCAAACTTTCTACTCATGTCCATTGCCCCCCCCCCTTTTTTTTTTGCTTTAAGAATTGCTTGATAGGTCAGTGAAAATTTTATAATACATTTTCTTCACATTTTCTCCTGTATCTTCTGGCACCTAGCCCAATGATTCAAAGCTGTGGTCCACAGAGAACCATCAAATGGGCCATCATAGCTTCCTTCCCCAAATTCATAATAAGTCAGCTATTCACAAAGAATTATCAGTGGCCAAAAAGAGGTCCATTGAAACATACCACCCAGTAGCCCTATAAGTAGAGCAGTGTTGTATGCTTCATTACATTTCTTCAAGAAAGGAATGATGAATTCAGCTCTCAGTACAAAGCTAGCTAAAGGCTACAATATCGTGATGACTATTAGATGGAACAAATGAGATACAGACAACTTTCACTGTAGCCATTTCATGATTGCTTGGAGGTTTGCAGCTCAGAATTACTAGTCCTAGATAGCAGTGATGTTCAGAAAGTTCAACTTGGTCTGAGGCTAATCTTTGCCTAGTGCTCAACATGTCACATGTCAGTCTTTCAGTGTTGCTGTAGAATGCATATCAGTGGGCTGATTGTGTAGGATCAAAATCTAAGCATTCGAACTTGATCTACCATGTGAATTGACAACTTACACTGTGATATTGTAGAACAGGGGTGTCAAACTCAATTTCATTGAGAGCTGCATCAGCATTGCGGTTGCCCTTGGGGGGTTGGGTGGGTGTGGCCAGGATGGGTGCAGCCTATTGGGTGGGCGTGGATGGAGTGGGTGTGGCCTACTGGGTGGGCATGGCTAGCTCTACATCATTCGTGTGAAGGGTGCCTGTGGGGGCCTGGACAGGAGTGGGACAGATCTGAGGGTCTCTGGCAGAAGGGGGTGGGACCAGGGCAAGCACCAAGGCATGGTCCATTTTTTCATTCCTCACAGGGTGACACCTCTTCAGCATGCACCCAGGGGGCAGGGCCGACACGGCAGGGGCTGGTTCCTTGCTTTTTTTGGACGGCCTTGTGGAGCTAAGACTGAATGTGTTTCAGCATAGATGGCCACCACAAAATTGTACATTGGGTCCCGGCCGGCCTGGGCCAGGGCCCAGCAGCGGGGGCCGTTCCCTCCCTGTTTCCAGGATGGCTTCGCGGGCCACATGAAACCACTTCGTGGGCCACATCCGGCCCCCGGGCCTTGTGTTTGACATGTCTGTTGTAGAACAATGTTCCTTTGTGATCGTAGCCAAGCCATTTTCAAGTTCCACCTAGCACAGCAAAGTTGAATTCATGAAACTTCCCAGCACTGAGAGAAGTCTTCTATCTCTAATCTGTTAAGAGCTGTGTCATCACTGCTGCAGCTTGGAAAAGCACCATAGAAATATAACTATCTCTAGTGGTAAAAAAATAAGTGAGTCCTAAATCTGTGTACATGTCTGGACTAATTCTGTCACCTCCACTTTTCTGCCTGATGGTGAGATCTTCATGCTTTGAATGTAATGACTTTGAATATAAGATGCAGTCAGACTTGGAGTCCAGAATCTTCTATTATCTTTGGGCCTGCAAAATCTAGAAATTCAGCAAAAATTCTCACTTTCCTAAACCCTTTCTGCCATGTTTACAAATATGTGTAGCACTAGCATTCCAGAGCCAGAGCTGCTCATATTGATGGTAGTATTGCCATGGATTATGTTGGCACAAACGTTTCCTTTCTACTACAGGCATAATCCTTTTCACAAATATCAGGGTGCTGTACATAAACACATTAACTTGGTAAATTAATGAAAAAATCCTTTACAATCCATGCTCACTTTTATCTGTTATATCTCATACATACGCAGAAAAGCACACTTGTGTTTCTGTTAATCTGTTTGATTGTTTAGAATTATAGGAATAATGACAAGGATCAGGATTTGGAATCTATTTATCTATTCTATTTTAATATGTTCAAGTTGGTATTCCAGTCTTTGTCTTTTCACTTAAGTTACAACATGTTCATGCAAAGTCACATACTGAGACAGCTTTACAAGGCTACACTGTAATCACATATGTTTCCTGCATAATACGTTCTATTACACTCCAAGTAACCAATCAGTACTCAACAATGTTGTATCTGAAGACAATTATATACCTTTGTATGCATCTGTACAGTATTTTTCAGGCTTAGGGTCTGTATAAAAACGTCTTTAGTTAGAGGTCAGTCTTAATAGTAGAGGAATAGAAAAAAAATAAAGAGGGGAAAATAAATCCTGTTTTTTATAACATTTTTGCTGAGAATAATCTTAAGAGGCTCCCTTGTTAAGCAGAAGCAACTTACTGTATATCTGGAAAAACTGAGAAAAAATTATTGGGACAAGCAAGAATTTTGCTTCCGAAGTTTTTTCCCATATGAACTAAAAGGAAAAGAGTGTTTTACAAACATAATTCCATTGATATAGAGTAGAATCCATAAAATGTACTTGCACAGAACTTGCATAAGTGGAATCCAAATGACAAGGAATTGAAATTTCTACTAGTGCTGACATCAAAGTATGAAAGGAATTATACAGAAGTGTTAAGATTGCAACCTAGTAAATTAATTGCATTCTCAGCCATTGAGGATAATTTTGTTTTGTTTTTGTTTTTTATTACTAAGACTATCAACTAATGTTTAATAATGATTGAGAAAGAACTTCTAGAGGAACAAAAGGGATGGTCACAAAACAAGGTTAAGTATGGGGCTCCTTCACACAGCCCACACCATATGACAGTGCTTCAGACCCAACAAAACTTGCCCTGTACTTATTACAACAGATCAAACCAGATTTATCTGGACTGTCACCTCCAAAACTACTTTCAGATAGATAATACTTTTACTATGACCCAATCCAATATGCATGAAATTATGCAATACTTTCAGGATCAACACATTATTTAAGTTGACAGGAAGCTACAAAAAGCAGAATGGGAGAATCAAGAGACAGAAAGAAGCTTGAATTGGAGAGACTTTATTCACAAATTGCACTAAACTATAGCTTTAACCATTAGTATTGAAAGATCAGTGTATGCAAAACAAAGCTGTGTTCATAAATTATCACCAGAACTGGCTGTTGTCTAATTTACATAGCATCTTTGACCTTCTCCTTTCATCCCACAGTATAAGGCTATAAAACTGGTCTTAAATGACAGGGAAGGCATACTCCAATTTAATATTAGGAGAAAAATGTTTCTAATTTTAAGAGCAGTTAGACAGTGAAACCAACTATCAAGAGAGGTAAGACCTCCCTCTTTCTGAAACTTAAGCTCAGGCTGGGTAGTTTTAAGAGAGGCTTTGAGTGGGTTTAAAGTTTGTTAATTGACTATTCCTTCCATCTCTCTGATTCTCTCTTTGCTTGGTATATTTCAGATTTGTACAATAATTTACCCACCTGCTCCCTTGAGTCAACCAAACACCCAATGCACATCTTTAAGCTTGGAGGCAATAAATACATTTATAAAGATTTTGGAAGACCAAAGCAAGCAAGATTTGCTACCACAATAATGGTAGTTGCCATATGTTGCAAAGAATCAATATTTCTGGCTGCAGCAGTCTTTACAGTATCATCAAATTATAAAAAGCAGCCTTATCCAATTGCTCCCAATTGCACCATTAAGGAGAAAGAGCTAACTAAATCCTATTAATAGATGTAAACTCTATTGGTGGGACTTCATTAGCCACAGTTCAGTTGTTTCTCATACTGTAAAATTATACAGTCTACTGGAGCTAGAAATAGAAAATCCCTGCTAGGATTTATGAAATGATACTCTTTCTATCCCTTGTCTTTCAGATGTGCGATACTATAAGTCCCAGAACCCCCAGTTGGATGCATAATTTATACTTTCTGATGTGTACCACATTAAGGAAGGTTATCGAGCATGCCAAATTTAAGTTGGGTTTTGAAGCATTTGCATCCAGAGAATCGTTTGAAGCACAACACAGCATTGAAAATGAGTAGTCCACTAAATAGTGCCTTGATAGACCACAGGTGAAATAGTTCCTTTCTTGGGAACTGGGATAAAGACATTAAGCTGCAATTGTATCCTAAAGGTTCACACTTTTCTGAGACGTGGGTGTTTTTTTCAATCTTGTTTATCCAACAACTCTTCCTGCCCCACCACTGGGTCATCCATCATCTTTTTTTACCCAATCCCTATATTTCTTCCTCTTTCCAACCATTAGATTGTTACTTGCCTTCCCCATTTGTCTTATTGTTCTATTATTGTTCTATTTAAACATTTCTCTGACAAATAATTAATGATGTTGTCATTGGCAAAGAAGGTATCAAGTCTTCTGAGTCTTTATACTTCCAGGATGAACTATGGTCACAAAACATTTGTTCTTCCAAACACAAAAACAGGATCTGACTTGAGACTTTAACTCCTGAAAATGTTTTAATAAAATAGGAATATCCATTTATTTTGAAAAAAACAAGTCTATGGTTTTGAAAATACCAATTGTATATGTGCTTTAATTTATAGAACACAAAAAACATTACATTATCTAACAGTAGTACTCAGCAATTCTCAATATCTGTTGGACAATTGTACTACGGTATACAGAGGGCAGAGGGAATGGCCTTGAGGGATAGGAGGAACAGCTGCTACCAAGGCAACAGTAAGTTAAAAAGGGGGCTGAGTTTGAATCATGAAAGTAACTTGAGAAAACATCTCAGGCAAATCCCTGCCTAAATCACATGAAGAAATAGGGAAGGGTGTGGGAAGCACTCTTAGACTGCAAGATTCTGTTACTGTGGTTGTTACAAGTAGTACTGACTAACATGACATTGATTTCTTAATCTAATTCACTTAATAGGGCTATTAAGCTGCCTGCATCTAATATTGTAAATTGTAAATTACTGTAAACTAGCATAAATGTTTAAATCTGCAAGATTGGCTTCCCATTTCTATTTAAATTAATAAAAATTGGTTAGTTAGAGCTGTCTAATACAGCAGAGATCACTGCTACACTTCTTTTATGAAAGAAAAACTTTATAGTTCAAATGACAGGAAATCTTTAAATGTAATGGCTTTCCACCTGCCATAATATCTATTTATTGTATTTCATAAGGTTTTTAATAGCAAAGTTTTGGCAAAGTATCTGAATAACAGAAAAAATCTTTTTCTATCTTCAAAATAAACCTGACCAACATATTAACAAAACATAGTGCCTAAAATATGAGAATCATCTGCTTTGATCTTTTAAAGAAATTTTTGAGAAATGTGCAGCCAATGATGCATTGAAAATAATAAATTTGTGATAATATGATACTATGATCATTAATAAATAATGATACCTTTTTCCAAGCATGTGAAAGACATATAAGACATATAAGACAGGACAGATGTGTTCAGAGTTATTCCATAGGATAGAGCAAGAAACAATGGCTCTACATTATAATAAGTAAATTTTAGTTTGACATCAGAGAACATTCTCTAATACATTTTTGACTAGGCATCAGGACTTGGTCCATTCTCTTTGCTGGAAGTGTTTAAACAAAGGGCTGGAGGCCATTTCTTAAGAATGCTGTAGAATAGGGGTCTCCAACCTCTGGGCTACAGACCGTACCAGGTTAGGAACAGGGCTGCACAGTTGGTGGTGACCAACAGGCAAGTGTGCAAAACCCAAACCATCCCTTCCAATGTCTACACTATATGATTCTTATGACTCAGTATGCCAAATAGGACTTTTTGCTTAACTCTGTCTGTAAAGGGCTTTTTGGATGTTTTTACAATTCACTATCTAATCTTCCCCTCAACACAATACAATTAGGATATATAGAGTATATTATGAATAGACTCAAGATTTTGGTGAGCTGGAGTTGGAACACATTTGTATCTGATAGTTCACAATACTATTATATTAACAGAAATCTTCAGTGACTTTATTAATAGGAATGTTATCGACAGATGCTTTGTGAGTTTTTTATTTTAAACAGTGTTCCCCATGGCGTTTGTATTTCTGAATAGAGCCGTTTCGAATGTAGCTATATATGAAATTAGAGTAATGACTAATTAAGCAAAGGTTGCTTGATTCAAACCATTCATGATTTTATCAAAAGTCAAATAGCCTGTTTGTCCACTGATCAGTCCTAAGATTTGATTACGGCAGTAATGAACAGAAGAGTCTGTAATAGTTGGGACAGCTAAGATGAAAAAAGGTGGCTGATAGTTTTCTCTCCTATCTTCCATTTGGCATTTTGAAAAGGTTCCCACTGACATTGAAGTACTGGGCCTGGCATACATTTGCCATGTTTGATCTCAAATTCAAAACTAATTGCCTGTGTTTTGTTCAGATTGCAAAAAAAACAACCTCTTTCTCTCCTTCATCTTTGAGATCTGCAGGTTCCAGAAATCTAATTTCCAAGTCAACAAGCTATATAAGCTTTTCTAGCCCCCCCCTCCCCCCTTCAACTAAGATGTGTTGGTAAATGCAGGATTACTTTTCAATGTGTCGATAACAAAAATGCATTAATAGATGGGTTGTAGTTGATTCAGTGGCAGTCATAGAAAAAGGGAGTTTCCTTTTTAAAAATATCTGTAATTGAGAGAGAATCCTTTCAATCCCATTCAAGGGGAGCCTTGATAATTAATCATTTTAAGTGCTGGCACTAATCATATGAAGAGATCTAAAATAAGGAACTCATTGTGAGACTTTACTAAAATGACATTACTAAATATGTTAAAACATGACCAGTACTTTAGCAGAATATACTGTAATGTGTTAACTTTATTATATAGATAGATATATCTGTCATAGTTTAGAACAGACTCAAACTCATCTCCTTACCTGGGCTTTTCAATTTTTTTTAGTGATGTTATACTGCTATATAAAGCTATAGGTGCTGTACTTGTCTGTGTCCAGGTGTATAAGATACACATTTGTAAATTAAAAAATGACATCTAATATTCACACTTTGTTTCCAGATGAAATTAGTGGAACTTGAATCTGCCACAAGTTTCTTCCTGGCTCCACTTGGTGGAACATATAATAAATCCTACAAGATTTTTTTTAAAAAAAATTACGAAAAACAAATAAGATAAAAATAAGATCCAATTATGTAACCATATATCTGTGGATATAAGTTTTAAAGCAGGAATAGCCTATAACAGCTAGCTAATTGTTCTAATCATCAGAAGGTATGTGAAAACATTCACTTTATGATTAAAAATGAGAAATGTTATTGGTTTACATATTTCCATAATTTTGTAACTGTGTGAGGTACACCAAGATAACATTGTATTTGTCATATGGCAAGAGCTCATCTTTTAAGTGTTTGATCTGTTGAAACAATCCCCAGGATTGTTCACTATTATGCTTTCTCTACTGGTTTTGAAAATGTGTTCTACTTCAGTGAACTGTTGAAGGTCATTGCTCTGTAGTTATAATTCTGCTGACCTCACCCCAAAGTTAACTGCAGTTCTAATCTTGTTTTGTCTGGTCAACAATTTATTTTACACAATGTAATTTGTGCACTCGGTAAGGTGAATGCAAGTGGACCAGCTGTTGCTGGAAAAGTAATAGTGCATTTAATTCTTTTGAAATATTTTGCTTCCCAGAACTTCAAATGAAATACTTTCTGCAGCAGACTATACATTTCAAATGGATGCATATTTATCCAGTGGTGGGATTCAGCCAGTTCGCACCACTTCGGCAGAACTGGTAGCTAATTTTTTGTTGCCCAGGCCCAGAATGGACTTCCGGAAGCGGCATCCACACAGCAAACCGGTTATTCACATATTTGAATCACACCACTGTATTTATCCCTTTAAAATATGGAAATGAACACCCCTGAAGGTTACAATCTGCACAGTGATGAACTGGATCCAGGTTGTTTATTTCATGAATAGAAAAGCCATTCCGCTCACCAAAAGCATATGGGGTCAATGGCAACGTCTTAATGGAAGGAGGAAGTACAAAGAAGTCATATTGCTGGTTTATGCTACATGGTTTCACATGCTGTATGTTTTCCAAAGGCACAGGGAATTGCAGATGAAAGGAGACTTCATAACTTTTACCTCCCTCCTCCTTATTTTGGGGCAAGCAGCATTCCACAAACTCCAGTGCATATTTTACCAACCATTTCATTCTTTGTGGGCATCAGGTAGTGTCAGACTATCCCTACCATTATCCTTTATCATTGGCCTTATTAAATAGGGAGGGATGATGGGAGCTGTAAACCAGTAACATCTAAAGAGTCACTTATTGCCTAACACTAGCATTACTCAGAAAAGTCTGTTCCATTTTGCTCAGGTCATGTGTTCATTTTTCATCCCCTTCACTGCTAGAAGCAAACAAAGTTATAACTAGTAGCCAGCACGGGTTTGTTAAAAACAGATCATGCCAAACCAATCTTATTTTATTCTTTGATAAAGTGACTAAATTAGTAGACCAGAAAAATGCTGTGGACATATATGCTTAGATTTCAGCAAGGCATTTGACAAAGTAGACTACAACCTGCTGCTTAGTAAGCTAGAAAAAGGTGGGATAGACAACATCATCACCAGATGGATTTGTAGCTGTTTGACAAACCATATTCAATGAGTAGTCCTCAATGGTACTACATCCACATGGAGAGAAGTAAGCAGTGGGGTACCACAAAGCTCCATCTTAGGCCCAGTACTCTTCAATATCTTCATCAATGACTTAGATGAGAGATGGGGAACTCATCAAATCTGCAGATGACAATAAACTGGCAGGAATAGTCAACACCCCAGAAGACAAGCTCAGGATCCCAAACAATCTTGACAACCCCAAAAATGGGCCCTATCCAACAAAATGAATTTTAATATGGAGAAAAGCAAAGTTTTACACGTAGGCAGGAAAAATCAAAGTACAGATTAGGTAAGACCTGGCTCAAAAACAATAACTGTGAGAGGGACCTTGGAGTCCTAGTGGATGACCACTTGAACATGAGCCAGCAGTGTGCAGCAGCAGCCAAAAAAGCTAATACAATCCTAGTTTGTATAAACAGAGGCATATAATCAAGATTGTATGAAGTATTAGTACTGCTTTATAAAACCCTAGTACAGTGGTTCTCAACCTTTTTAATGCCGCGACCCCAACCGGTCATAAGTCGAGGACTAAACCGGTCGTAAGTCGAGGACTAAACCGGTCGTAAGTCGAGGACTAAACCGGTTGTAAGTCGAGGACTACCCAACCGGTCATAAGTCGAGGACTTTCCCTGCCCGGGAGTGCCGCGCATGCGTGGTTCCGCCCCCTGCACCGGCCGAGGCGTAGCTGGCAAGCGGCAGAGACGGAGCAGGCCGACCACCAGCTGGCCCAGCCCAAGGGAGGTAAGGCACCCGCCGGAAAAGGGGAAAAATGGCGGACAAAAGAAATGGCGGACAGCCTTGCTTGGCGACCCCCGTGAAATGGTCGATCGACCCCAAATGGGGTCCCGACCCACAGGTTGAGAACCACTGCCCTAGTAAGACCACACCTGTAATACTGGAACCAATTTTGGTCACCATACTACAAAAAAGATTTTGACATTTTGGAAAAAATTCAAAGAGAAACTAAAATGATCAAAGGTCTGGAGACTAAAATATATGAAGAATGGCTGCAGGACTTGGGTTTGGCTAGTCTAAATAAAAGAAGAAACAGGGGCGACATGATAACAGCATTCCGGTATTTGAGGGGCTGCCACAAAGAAGAGGGGGTCATATTATTCTCCAAAGCACCAGAGGGCAGGACAAGAAACAATGGTTGGAAACTGACCAAAGAGAGAAGCAACCTGGAATTAAGGAGAGAGTTCCTAACAGTGAGGAGAATTAACCAGTGGAACAGCTTGCCTTCAGAAATCATGGGCGCTCCATCACTGGAGATTTTTAAGAAGAGACTGGACAGTCACTTCTGAAATGGTATAAGTTCTCCTGCTTGAGCAGGGGACTGGACTAGAAGACCTCCAAGGTCCCTTTCTATTCCATTCCATTCCATTCCATTCCATTCTATTCTATTCTATTATCGTTGTAAGATGTGACAGTTGTAAATAAGATCACTTTCAGTTCACTATGGATTTCTTTTGATGAAAACTGGAAGTAATTGCCACTTTTTGGCAAAACTGTTGTAAAACCAACCAGCTATAAATATGGGCTGCTTGCTGAGCACCTGACATGCTGTTATGTGATCTCGGGGGGGGGGGGGGCAGTCATCAGAACTTTGCAACTGAATTGTAAATACCAACACAGAGGTCCGTTGTAATGAGGAGTTGCTAAGCAACCAGCCTTAAGTCAAGGACTACCTGTAGTTAAGAGATATAATGAAAAATTCAAAGCCAATGTATTTTCAAGTTCAAAGCCAAGTTCTTGTTATGTATCACTTGATGCATTGTTTGGGAAAAAACATCAGATGCTCACAACAAACAGCATGATAAACCTGCTTTCACTCAGATCCCAATATCTGATATGTGTATTCAAAAGGAAGAAAGGATTGTAATTCTAAACAGAATCTTGAAAGCAGAGAAAAACTTTTATTTTTGACAACTTTAAGTAAACTATGGCAAACCTTAAGAGGTCAATAGCATTACACTCCATCTCTGATCATGGTTATCCTGTTGAACAAAGACTGGCCAAGCCAGGGGAGGAGTCAAACAGGGAAATAATCTGGAATCCCTATATGGGCACAAAAGTGAGAAGTCCAACCATCTCCCCTTTCTAGTCTTATCTAGGTGCCAACCATCAATCTGAGAAGATTCCTGTGTGTAGGCTTGTGCAATAAACAACGAACTGAACTCTTCATATATGGATCTGGTTGATCACACCTGACACATTCAAAAACAGCTGTTTTGCTGTTCAGTTCCCTTCTCCTGTTAAGAATGGCTTGTTTTAATATTTGTAAACCACTTGGAAGGATGGAATAAACAAATATTTTTATTTGGAGAAGAAAGTGGGGAAGAACTACAGCTCTAAAATCTCACTTCTTGTGGCTGTGCTTTTCAATTTTGACTTTTATAAAAGTCTCAATTTACTTCTTCATCTAATGGCTGTGTTCCTCAATTGTTGCAAGGGTTGATTGAAAACTAATGCTTCCAACGTTATAAGCCACCAACAGTGGGTGGGGTGTTCTTGTAAGAAAAAGCTGTGCTGCTATTATAATGAATTAGAAACTGGCAGTACGCCCTTTAAACAATATACTATGACTGACTGAATAAGTCCCTACAATTGAAACTCATTGGTAAATGCAGCTTGCTTATAGGGATGATATGTTGACCTATGTACTGCGTGTTGCTGGGCTAAAAAACACGAAGATATTAAATTGGGAGGAGCTGACTTAAATGATTAAAAGCCAAATAGATGATCTTTGACAGCAATCAATGAGTTTTATATGAGAAATATTAACTGATTAAGGACAATGAGTACATCGCTCAGAGAAATTGTTGTCAAGCTTGGCAGTTCACAGAAATGTGTGGGTCACATTATTGATGGTCTCAATATCAGAAACTTTGTGCAAGATGAGTTCTTTGTATGTTGACAGTGGAAATAAAATCTTCAAAAGCTGATAATTTGCCAGCAATTGTTGTCATGCTACAAGAATGAAGGTGGTAAATTGTGACAGTAGGGGAAACTTCAGTTCATCACTGTGAACCAGAAAGAAAATGTTAGTTTATAGAAAATAAGACCATCCAAGAGGCAATTACAAAGTTGGATCTTACCCCATTGCTATAGAGTTTGGATTTGGCACCATGCAATTTCCACTTTTCCCCCAAACTGAAGAAACATCTTCATGGAGCATCTATTTCACTTGAATGAAGTGGCAAAAAGTATTGTCAAGACTGGGTTGATGAGACAAACTGTGGGGCTTTTTGTGACAGCTTTAAGAAATTCATCATCATCAAAAGTATGGAGAATTGTGATTAGGTGGAGAAATAAATACAGGTATCAGAAAAATTCATTCCATGGATAATTCCTGTTAAAATCTCTCTCTTCTCTCTCTCTCTCTCTCTCTCTCTCTCTCTCTCTCTCACACACACACACACACACACACACACACACACACAGCAATTCTGTTGGTCACTTCTTTCCATACTATAGAAATTCATGGAAAAGCACAGGAGGAAAAAGAGCACAGGGGGACATGGTTGCAAGCATCAGGAAATTCAGCTGCTATCAGCATTAATAAAAGTCAGAGTGAGACCAGAGAAATCAATATTGCAAAACCAGACTTGCTCTTATCTGGGAAAAGAGAAAATGTGCTCTGTAGAAAAGTAATTGCCCCTTCTTCTCTTAATAAAAGAAACCAGACCTTCCTGCAAAAGGACTCAAACAAAAAGTGCAACTGTCAGCCAAAACTCCTTAATACATGATGAATGTCGTGGGGCAGACGATGGGAGGGAAAATTAAAATTTATATACTATATATATATATACTACAATGCTTTTGCAGTGAAGCTCCAGGCTTCACTGCAAAAGCATTGTAGCTCCCACAATAAAGACTAACACTGCAATTAACAGCTGATAGGTAGCCATGTTATCTGTAAAAATATTAAGATTCAAGAATATATTCCTTTGTCTTGGAATACTTTTGCTTAATTATATAAAACCAAGCAAGCAAGGAAGAGTTGATAGACATAATCTCTAACCCATTTATCTGTGAGTGATATTGCCCCTTTTCTTTCAGATAAAACTCTTTCCCAAGACTGACACTCTCAGCATGAAGCTGTTGAATTGGACAATGCCCTCCTGCAAAAAATATTAAAACTGCCAAATTAATTAAAATGGTGGAACACTTCTGACCATAAAGTTAATTCTCATCATACCTCTTAAGTTCAGGGCACCTTTTCCAAAAGTATAATAGCTTCATGTTTCCAGGGCATATGACGTGTTCTTCTAATATAGAAGATAATATAGTCTGATGTACACAGACACTTATGTTTTATAGAGAAACTGGAAAATTCCATCCTAATTTATTTCATTACGCAAATGATATCATTTTATCTTTTTTGGGAAATGGCAGTTAATCAGAGTTAATGTCAATAGTCTCAATAATAATCTGAAATATTTAGAGGTTTTAGGCTGAATTTTTATTCCTTTATCTTAGCATAAAAATTCCTAGGAAATGTTCTCCACTAAGAAAAAATGGCACCAATTAAACACAACCTAGATTTCCATTCAGTAATTAATATGAGATGTGATGAGATTCACTTCAATTCACTGTATTTTAAGTCTTTTTTTATTCCTTCATATTACAAATATAGTTCCTATCACATAACCTTATTTGGCAAAAGCAGCCTTTGATATTTCACTGTGTAAAATAAAACTGCCTATTGGAAAAGGCAGACTTTACTTTTCACATGTTTGGCCTATTTGTTTACGCACACACACAAACACACACACAACATTTGGAGCTACAGAATCATTTTTCTTTCTGCTGAACCATCTGGTGCAGCCATACTGAACATTCCAAAATGACTTGAGATTTCTAGAAACTGCATATACCCTATTCCAGGGGTAGGCAACCTTGGCTCTTTTATGACTCGTGGACTTCAACTCCCAGAATTCCTGAGCCAGCTGGCTCAGGAATTCTGGGAGTTGAACTCCACGAGTCATAAAAGAGCCAAGGTTGCCTACCCCTGCCCTATACTTTGACCTTTATTCCAGTCACATGACATTGATAGTTTTTCTATTAGGTTTTAAGAGCTGCATTTTTTGTTATGAATTCTGATTTTGCTATTAATTTCCTAGCTAAGAACCATTTTTTAAACACGTACTGCATTAAATTTACATCTTTTTCACCTATCAATGCATTACTGTTCTATGTACCAAATTATATATCATTCAGAAATATTTCATGAGAAATTGAATGATTCTTCAAATGCCTAAGGAACCACAGAAGAAATTTGCAATGAAGAGATCACAATGCACCTGGAACTTGTTATAAAAAGGGAGTCCTCTAACAATAGAAGATTAGATTAAAAATCTTGCTCAAATTCAAATTTACCTTAGTCCTAAATAATATTCAATAAGCTGATACAAACTAGGCAATTAATGCTGATTTGTCTCAGCCAGTTAAAATGGGTAACATACTCTAATATGTTGGAGCAATTTTAATTTTCTAATTGTGCTTCTTTGCATCTTATATTTCTGATTCCAATTTCATTTTAGACTGTATTTTATCCCAATTTAATTTAATTTTATTCCAATTTCATTCTAAATTGTATTCTATTTTATTCCATTTTAAATTGCTTTTATCAAATTTTAGTAATAACTTGTTTCTGAAACTTTGCACTTTGATATGGCCCAACGGCTAATCAATCAATAAATAAAATTCAAATCTTACATTTCTGAACACCTTCCTTCCTATACAAGACTACTGCATGTTTTATTTGCTCCTCTCCCATATTACTATAAGCTTTTGATTTTTTTTATTCTTTCAAGAGGTAGAAATGGAATTGTCCCCATCCTAATAATGCTTTAGAATTGGGGAGTAGGAAAATGGCCTATATTTTCTTTTATTCCATGAGTTAAATAGAATAAATAATAAACTATCCATACCTTTTAAAACCACTATTAAAAGCTCTGAAAATAAAGCTCAAATAGACTTGCAGTATTTTATTTTATTTTTTGCAACTTGGAAACAGTCCATGAAACACTGGCTAGATTCCCACATTACTCTAAGCCACAAAGTCCAGAAATGCTGGATTTGCACAACATCGGGTGCCAAAACCATACAAATTATACTATGGCTTAACACAAGACATGAAGAACTACTGACTCCCGGCTCTTAAGAACTAATATTCATAGCTGAGAATGTCTTGCAATACAGTTCTGACATCTTAAGAAAGTATTGCACTTTGGATGTTAGTGTCTGCCAGAGTTGCCTGCTTTTGCCCAGGAGAATCACCGATGGAATCTTT
>NW_015386121.1:245536-247768 GCF_001527695.2 Protobothrops mucrosquamatus | reverse complement strand
TGCCAAAACCATACAAATTATACTATGGCTTAACACAAGACATGAAGAACTACTGACTCCCGGCTCTTAAGAACTAATATTCATAGCTGAGAATGTCTTGCAATACAGTTCTGACATCTTAAGAAAGTATTGCACTTTGGATGTTAGTGTCTGCCAGAGTTGCCTGCTTTTGCCCAGGAGAATCACCGATGGAATCTTTCTTTGAAACATCAGATATTCATACTGGTTATCTGCATACAACAGATTCAAAGTGCAATTCAGAGATTTTACGATGTTCCAGTGTAAAGCTGATCAACTAGGACTTGTTTCAGCTTCAGCCAACTGAATGTAATAGTTCAAACATAGCTTCAGAGAAATTCAAATATTGAAGAAAGACTGGGAACATTGTCTTTCAGAATAAATTGATATACTTTCTTCTCAAATAGAAATAATACTACTTGTAGTGTTAAACAGGATATGACAAGAAAATGCAGTTACTATTTACAGTTTTATTATCAGTCTGACAATAAAAAAATGAAACGAAATCCAAATTAGTGCCATTACTAATATGGATTTTTTTATCCATATGTGCAATTAAATGCATTAATACAAAGTTTAGGAAAGCATTATTTTAAATCACAAAGCCCTATTTATCACTACGAAGATGATATTAATCCAGCAATCTTAAGTGTACTCCCTAACACATAAGATCTTTTCACAAGCATTATCAGCTGTGGAGTCATGAAATTTTGAAAATATACATACATAATCCAATTTTATGAAGTAAAATTAACGTAAGTCATTATTTAAAAAATGACATTACTAACTAATGGGATACATGTTTCATGTAGGTGAATGATACTTTATAAACTCTATCAAAATATTTGAATGCAGTTAGTTCTTAGTTTTAACAAAATTCTGTGCTTCTTTGAGAAGCATGTCCGTATCTTCACCGTCATTGTCTTGACAATCTGGTTCCCAGTCAGAATCTTCATCAGTAGGATCATACTCTTCTTCCTCCTCTTCATCATCTATAAAACTGTCATTCAAGTTGTATTCATTTGGTTCACCATCATCATCACTCTCATCCGCAAGAACACTTGTTACTATATAATTTTCAACAATAAAAAATTAAAACCTTGGGTTTTAATGTCCAGTGCAAAATGAGAGTAATATACCCTCTCTTATGAATTAAATTTTATAATTTCATACTTGATTTTCAAATAAATTTGTTTTTTCTATGAATATAGAAACAAAATTTGAACAGGTGAGACAAAATATTAGTTATTTATTAGAAACTGCATGAAAATATGTACATTAAGCTGATGGAACCTTGCCTCTTCAATCTAATTAGTGAAATGAAAACAAGTCCACTGGTATCTCATCTTATTTGATAAGGAAGTCACTCCAACTTTAACGCTCTTCCATGCAAATCACTCAAATTCTGATTTGGAAAGTCTATCTGATCTTATCCCAATTTCTAAATAAATTTGAAAATCCATTTTTATGTAAAAAAAATAATTGAATTGATTGTCACTATTCCAGATTGATGGCCACCAAATTCCTCCCTGATTTCTTGTGGCCTAGTGTTATGAAAGGCAATAAATAAATATTTAACTAATATCATTACATCATTTAAAACCTGTTTGAACTTTTTTTTTCTGAATCAAATATTCACACAATCTTAGTAGCTAGTATTTCTTGCTAGCATTCCCAATAGGATACAGACAAATTTTACTCTTCTGGAGAAGTAGTAATCTGCTAGTAGTGAGGACTTTTAGTACTATTTTAGAGACTTAGCTTGCAATGATAATAATTACTGCTGGAAAATCTGAAGATTAATATTTTTAGAAATTATTGGCCTTAAATAAATATTTTAATCTCAATGTCTTTGGTTTCAAGCTTCATTTTACAAATCAGAAATTTGCAAACTATGGAAACAAAATAATGTAGCACAGTACTGCTGATATTGAGACCTTACACATTCAATGTAATAGATGGGAGATTATCATCATTTTTAGAAAACTCTCATTTGGATGAGAGGTCTCAAGATATGTCCTAGGGAGACCACTGTGCCTCAGATAGACGGCGTGGAGTCCCTCCTGGTGAAATGGGGGCAAGGGGTGCAAGTGGGCTTGTTGATTATATACCTGGCTCCCTGCTATGTATCAACAGCCCTGCCTGAGCTGGCTGACGTGATAGCCGGGGTGGCAGTTGAGACCCCCAGACTTATGGTCTTGGGGGATTTCAATC
>NW_015386121.1:238939-242827 GCF_001527695.2 Protobothrops mucrosquamatus | reverse complement strand
CTGAAAAAAGTGACTTATGACAGTTTTTCACACTTACAACCATTGCAGCATCCCCTTGGTCATGTGATCAAAATTCAGATCCTTGGCAACTGGTTTATATTTACGACAGATGCAGTGTCCCAGGATCATATGATCAGCTTTTGCAACCTTCTGACAAGCAAAGTCAATGGGGAAGCCAAATTCACTTAACAACCGTGTTGCTTAATGGAACAACAACAATAATGCACTTAACAATTGTAGAAGGAAAGGTCATAAAATGGGGCAAAATTCACTTGACAAATGTCTCACTTAGCAATATAAATTTTGGACTCAATTGTAGTCGTAAATCAAGGACTACCTGTATACAAAAATGATTCCATTTCCCAAGTATGTCAATATGAATTTTCTAAAGATGCATTCATCCTGGAATGAAAACTCTCTTTGCAGCATTCCCAATTTCCTGTATCACAATATATAATGCAAAATTCCTGAGGCAGGACTGCAGAGAGACTTTAGCCAGGTCACACAGTTCTTCCAAGAATATTTGAAAATGATTATGTGAAATGCAAAACATCAGTTCTAGCTTTTGATAAGCTTTAACCTTCAGAGGAAATACTAGAAAACAACATGTGAGTGAGTTGATCACAATTTTGCTCCAGTAAACCCATTTTATTTTTCATTCATTCATTTTGCCTGAAACGATATAGTTGGCAAGAACAGGCAAGCGGGAACAGAATGTGATTACATCTTCTACTATCTTAGAAAAGAGAACATCCTGTATGCTGGATGATGAAACTCCAAGCCCTCTTTGTTGCATTCTAATGTAATCAACACCTCTTTCACTCCCGTTATGTCTTCCGCCCTCTCTATCCTTTCATAAGTCTGGCTGCCTCTCTCCTCACCAGTGGATCATGGCTTCCTCTACAGTACCAGTACTAAACTGAATAGAAAGAAGGATAATCTCCTTTACTCTTCCTGCCTGCTTTTCAATTTCAAGAACAACTGTCCTTTTCCTTCCCTCTGCAAAGTGAAACATATAACCTCATACAGTCAATTTTGCCTCTTTCCTTCTTATCTAGCTGTATTTGAGTGTAATTTCTTTGAAGCACCTTCAACAGTTAAGTACTGAATTGGTAACATACTGTACTTTTTAAAAACAAAATAATAAAACTCAATTTCCGTAAATCCTTTGATTTCATCTCTGTTGCAGACCTAACATCTTATATGAACGCTCCTTCTTTGAGCAAAATGATCCAAAGTTACTTGCTTTTGGTTCTTTTTCTACAGGGAACATTTTACTTATGATGTCAACTATGTAGCCTGGCATAACCTGAATTAAAGTTGCAGAATTCAAGTTGCTATGGCTAATTATTTCTCTAGCACAGCAATACTTGTCTTTCTAGAAATCATACCACTAAAAGTAAATTATGTGATTATGTCATGGGTGCAGGTTTATAAAATTAGCAGCAGCAAAAACAGCATTTATCTGATTATGTCACCAAAACAATTTTTTCAGCTGTCAGAGTACGCAAATTTCAAAAAGTTTGTCCCACTTCTAGAAAACATTTGTTCATCATTACCCTAGAACTTTTAATTAATTCTTATCCTTCTCAGCCTCAGTCAAGTAAATAAATTTTATAAATTAATATTATGTGTGCTATCAATGCTAAAGATGTTGGGGGAAAATACAAATTCTCATTTCTTCCTTTCCCAATAAATTTATGCAATAAAAATGCTACTGGTAATTTGGCTTCGAAATATTTGAATGCATTATGAGGCCATTTCTATAGCTGATAAGATGTTCCACAGTTTAGTCTACAAATCCACAAGAAACATATTTAAAAAGGTCACTATTTCATATTATTATTGTTGTTCAAACTGCTTGCAAAATAAGCCAAATGTCAAATCCAAGCATTACATTAAAATAAATCAATCCCTTTTTACCTCGGAGAGCTGCTATACTTACAGAAATGTTGATCTCCATGAACAGATTAAAATATGTCATTATTCCCATAAGGGGAACAGATACATTTATGAAGGAATTTCTTTAAGTGTATACAGGTTGGTCCTCAACGTATGACCACAATCAGGCTCAAAATTTCCATTGCTAAGTGAGGCAGTTATTAAGTGAGTTTTGCCACATTTTACAGTCTTTTTTGCCACAGATAAGTGGATCACTACAATTGTTAAGTGAATCATGTGGCTGCTAAGTGAATCCCCTATTGACTTTGCTTTTCAGAAGCCAGCTGGGAAGGCTACAAATGGTAATTACATGTAAATGTCATAAATACAGCCAGTTGCCAAGTGCCCGAAATTTGATCATGAGATCATGCAACAATTTTAGGTGTGAAAAACGGTAATGTCACTTTTTTCAGTGCCTTTGTAACTTCAGTCACTAAACAAATAATTGTAAATTGAGGACTACCTGTACAAAGCAGATGTGCATAGCACATCCATATAAAGTTAGGATATTAAGAAAAATGAACTTACTTTCTAATTTTACAGGGCCTCTGAACAGTGTCACCTACATAAACAAAGTAGGACTTCCCCTAGAAGCCATTTTTATTTTTGTTTTACAATGATGGATTTAGTAATTTTTATACTAATTTAACTGGATAGGATGGCGAGCAAAGCTAATTATTGAATCTGCCTCCTGGTTACAGGCCAGTGCTATTTGAAAATGTACAGAATCTCACCTTTTCTTGTAACTTTTGATCTTGTCTGCCTTCTTTCAGATTCTAGAGAAAGAAAAAGAAATGGCTACCACTAAAACAACCAAAACCACTATGAATTTTATTAAAGCTGAAAACTGCAAGGGAATACCTGTTCAAATTCTCCTACTTATCTGCATCTCTTTGGAGGAATGCTAACCATTATCATATCACCATCAAATCCCAGGAAGAGGCATTGTAACTTCTTTATGTATTTATTTTGGTTCACTGAACAGCCAAACATATTCTGTATTAGGGCTCTTCCAGTTTTATTTCTTTTACCCAATAAACCAATCGCCTTATGCATCCATAGTGATGTTTAATCTTTATGAAAGATGCATCAGTAATTCTTGAAAATTTTATTCCTCACTCATACCATAGCCACCAGTTTGACATTCATTTTAAAAGCAATTAACTGTAAAGGAAAACACCTGTTTATGACAGATAGGTCTAAGTGTGCACTCTAAACTCTTTACAAAGAAGCAAACCCGGCAAAGGGCAAATTTCATTTATGTAATATATGGAATACATGGGACTATAAAGTTAAGAAGTTGGAACTGGGATGTAAAGATTGCTTCGTAATTGGCACACTGAAAGATAGCATTCAAACAATAGGGGGGGGGGTGATGACAGCTCTTGGCCTGGATGAAATCTTGATTGTTCATACTTGAAAAGAAATATATATACTTAAGTACTTAAAATTGATACTAACACCACTGATTTTTATAGGAAACAGGAGATGATAGAACTTTGGGAGAAAACAATTGTTTTGTTTTTATCACAGCTGACAACCAGTTGTTCCTCTGTACTTTAGAGCAGAGGTTCCCAACCTTTGGGGCACCAGGGACCGGTTGCTGGTATGCCGCGGCCTGGTACCGGTCCAGAGACAGGGGGTTGGGGACCCCTGCTTTAGAAGATAAGAGCTTGAAGACTTTGTCTCATGCTAACTGAGGTTGTAAATGAGATTGAAGTATTTTTAGAATGAAACAACCAAAACAGATCTTTTTGCCCCTTACTACTAGGGAACTGTATTACTCAAATTTTGTCAAGATTTGTGGCAAAAAGGAAAGGGGCCCAGTTTCATAGTTTCATACTGTTTTTAATTGGGATTAAAGGTGTGAAATTCTCTACTGTGCCATGACAAATTTATACTTGATTACTTTCAAGCTATTTCTATGGACGTCTATGGAGATTCTCA
>NW_015386121.1:192149-238421 GCF_001527695.2 Protobothrops mucrosquamatus | reverse complement strand
ATCTTTTTGCCCCTTACTACTAGGGAACTGTATTACTCAAATTTTGTCAAGATTTGTGGCAAAAAGGAAAGGGGCCCAGTTTCATAGTTTCATACTGTTTTTAATTGGGATTAAAGGTGTGAAATTCTCTACTGTGCCATGACAAATTTATACTTGATTACTTTCAAGCTATTTCTATGGACGTCTATGGAGATTCTCAATCGTCCAGGTATGGTTGTCCCAAAGGTGCTTTTATCAGGAGGCAACTGGACTTTCTTATGTTTTTTTAAAATACATTTCACTTCTCATTTCTATGGACATGACTGGAATATAGCTTGCTAGAGACACCCATACAGGTAGGGATAATAAAAAAAGCATCCTGGCAATGAAAACTATGTAATCAAAGCCCCCTCACCCACTTTTTCATGTATCTCATCCCATATTTAAAAAATGGCAGTCATGCCCACCATCCTGATTTTTTTATACCCTTGCCCCGCCTGCCAAAGTTGCTCCTCTATCTTTCTTGCTATATACAGCAAGCTCCTTTTTAATATATTGATAATGCAATAGTTTTACTCCAGTCAGAAGTAGAATATAATCTGTATATGTAATTATATTTAATATATCAGTGATATTTTATATGGTGCAAATATATTACCATCATAATTCAATTATATTAAAGCTGTCCAATATATTTTTTTAAATCCCTGCTGCAAATTCCCTGATAAGTATTGAATTCTACATTAAGATTAGAATCTGGTCTAATTTCTGTTAGAGTTTCACATACAACTTCGCTGCTTGAAATTTTGGCTCATATTAGTTTTCATTCACAGTTGCCTGGGTTCTTTAACCTTGTGAATTTATGTCATTATGGCAGTTACTAATCTATAGCAGTTTTAAAATCTTACAGCTTAACAGCTACCTCATTTGGTTCTAAGAAATTTTGGTTAAACCTGAAGCAATAGGTTCTTGACAACAGTATTCAATATATTTTAAATATAATTCTCCACTTTTATCATAACTGGCCAGCTTATCCTTCTCCCTTGCCAGTTACTTGGTTAATATCTTCTGTCAACTTATGGACAAATCCTTATATCTGCTTAATTTAATATTCTGCTGGATGGAAGAATTAACAATATTGCTATGAATTATTTTTATCTGGTTTAACCTTGGATTTAAAAGTGCTTCTAGTAATTCAGATGTATGGCAGCTCAGAAAAGAACTCTTTTCTTAGCTGATAGGTAATCTGAGAGTTCCAGAATGCTCACCAAAGTTGGTTCAAATGGCATTTCTGTTCAATCTTTAATATCTGTTAATTTTACTAAGATATATTTTAATGTATTATGTTAGTGTACAGTCTTTAATAAGCAACACTGCTTTTATTGTTTAATTAATTTATAGTCAAAAACCAAATCAAACTACCTGAACTATAATAAAAAAAACCTTCCAAAATCACATCAATTCCCATTATAGCACCATATTACATAAGCAACAACACTTCCACAGTACTACCTGGGCACAGTCTTTGGTATTTTACCTCCATATTAAGTTACCTTAAGAAAGATCTGTCCTTCATATACATTACAATAAAAACACTTTACCTGGAGGAGCTGTGTGTTTATATTCCAACTTGTGCTGTGGATTTTTTCTGCAAAGAGAAAGAATTGGAAAAGATGAACCTGAGTTTTCCATCTAATCATCTGAAAATTCGAATGAAAAGAAAAACAAAAGACAAAGCAAATGATTCTTTATCTTTGTTTCAAGGGAAGCAAATAAATTATAATCATACTGGAAATATGATTTTCTCATTTTGAAAAAATAACTTTTGATCTATTAATTTGTTAGGGGAGTGGCAGCTTTAGTCAGTTCCATCTTTACTGGTAAAGGCTGCAAATATTTCTCCATCTATCATAGGCTCCTATGCTTAAGATTCCTCCCTGAAGAGTAATATTTTTTTGGGGTGGGGCGGGGAATTGCAATATGTTAGTCTTCTTAGGGGTCTGCAACCAAACTAGTATGCCCAGAATGCAAGAGAAGTTACTGCTCTGCTTTGATTTTTGGCATAATTGGAGGCTCCACAAATAAAGCAATGGAGAATTTTTCTTTGCTGGCAAAGAAACATAGGATTGCAGGGGGTGGGAGGGTAAGGTATATGAGTTTGACTTGCTGTTCTGCAGCTTTGAGGGAAGAACAATAGTGTGGATGGTTGAATGCCATCTACTGAGGCTTGAACCATTAAACCCAACTCTGCTGAGGGTCACGAAAGAAGGTCAGTTATATGGCTTTTGTACTGAAATTACCATTTTGTGGAACCCAAAGCTGTTGAAGTCGTGATAAGACTTATTTTCAAAGTTGGGAATTAGGAGGAACAATCCATTCTGACCTTTTTTAATGAGCTACTGGTAATGAGCAAAAGCCTTGGCTGTATCTTTCTGCTAAATCAATGAAGCAAAATGAATGTTCATTAGTGATGGAAAATTTTCAGACCCTCTTTCTGAAAGGCATTCTTGTTGCCATAGGCACCTCAGTGTAACAAAATTTCCTCTGCAGGAAAGTCAATAAAAAGTTAATCTTCTAGAGATAAAAAGAATCAACACATTCTGCATAACACCAAAGACAAAAATGGCAAGCAAAAAGAAGAACCCAGATAGTATAGTTGATATGGAAATCAACTGAGGGGATAGACAAGAACTCTACCCAGTAACACATGCTCTAAAGAGTGGGCTTTCAGTTAAAATATTCCAAAGCTTTAGAAATTTCCATCATTGTCTTGTAAAAGAGCATCATCCCAGATATGTCATATAGAAAAGCCACAATGTAAAATCAAGTTTTAAAAAGCTTTGAATGGGAGCTAATCAGCTGTTTATTTAAAAAAAAAAACCAAAATAATGGAAAATTGTCATTTGTAATACAAGTTGCTAAAAATGTACCCTATGGAACTTATGCTTAAAATATGGCTCTCCAAGACCCTTTGTAAAAAATAATTTTTTGCTGAAAAATGTAATTAAAAGTAGGACTTAGAACCTTGAATTATATAGCAAAACTCTTCTTTGACAAGTCACTAAAATATTTTATTCAACAGGTGTGAAGAACAGTCCCCACAGGGACCTTGCAGATACTCCACTAATCCATCCTAACCCAGAAGGGACTGGGTTGCTGTGAACAGGGCCATTGGCCAACACTTGGGAAATGCAATAAGGATGGAGAAATAAGCCTTTTTCGTCACCCTAATTGCCACAAAGTTAGGCTCCAACAAAGGCTCTCACTTGTGTCTAGTTGGATTCACTCATGCAGTATTTGACTGCAGTTGTTATAATCTCTTCCAGGAACAGGTTGGGTCAATGGTCTTAACTGCTTTTTGCTTTGGTATATAGTTTTTGTGTGACTTAAAATCTCGTATTTTGGATTTTATTTTTGGGGTGGGAGTGAACCTTTAATAACAGATGTGTAATGTTTATCCAGGTAAAAAGCTGGGTCTACACAATTTCCATAAACACAGGTAGTTCTTACGACCACAACTGAGCCCAAAATTTCTGTTGTTAAGTGAGACATTTATTAAATGAATTTTGCCCCATTTTACGACCTTTCTTGCCACAGCTGTTAAGTGAATCACTGCAGTTGATAAGTTAGTAACCCGGTTGTTATGTGAATCTGGCTTCCCCACTGACTTTGCTTGTGAGAAGGTCACAAAAGGTAATCACATGACCTTGGGACACAGCAATGGTCGTAAATATGAACCAGTTGCCAAGCAGCTGAATTTTGATCACATGGCCATGGGGATGCTACAAAGGTGTTAACTGTGAAAAGCAGTCATAAGTCACATTTTTCAGTGTTGCTGTAACTTTGAATGGTCTGAAACGAACTGTTGTTACTCAAGGACTACCTGTATATGTGCTACGTTTGAGTCAATCAGTAGAAAGAACATTTGGTAACTCCCAATGACATACCATGCAAGTGAAATATTTATCATCCAAACTTCAAAAATATTCTAAATGATCATTCTTACCTGTAACAAGCTGTTCCATAAGGACATTCAGGCCTATCATCATCAACATGAGTTACAGCTTCTGAATCATGATAATCACTGTCACCAGGGTGACTAAACTGCTGGAAATGTATAGGATTCTTTCTGTGAAATTTAGAAATACTACATCAACTATCAAGACGTATTTCAAATGTATGCAGCTGGGAGAAATACAACACCATTAATTCAGTTGAACTAATGTGAATGAAATACAGTAATTAAAACAATTAAAAAAACAGAATCAGTTAATATTACAAAAATAATTCAACTAAAATTAAAGAAAGCAAGTAGTTCTTTCTGAAACTTACCCTAATTTGATTGGCCAAATAGGACTGTATTCCAGTATGGGGGAATTTTATAGAACAAAGGTAACTGCCTGGAGTTGCTCTATAAGTGAGCTAGATAGTCTTATATTTGATATATAAATAAATAAAATAAATTAAGAACTCCTTGTTTTTTTCTGGAGGGGGAGAATCTACTGTCCCTCATAAAGCTTATGTTAGATAAGTATGAGACAGTGAAAACTGAAAAGGCAGAAAAAATTTGCAGAGTTATAAAGCTCTATATTGTATTATCTCTCTATCTGTAGCACACGTCTGGCAATGCTAATCCTGATGAACACATGAAGAATAGTAATATTGTGCATTTTAAAACTCAGACAAATGTCTTTCTCCTTCCAGCTCTCCAAGCTCTGAATGTACTTGATCACAGTGGATTTGCTATATTTACGTACTGCACTGGAGATCAAACTTGATCAAAACACAGACGCATCAGTCAAGACATATACTTTTACCACAAGATGTAATATTGGCTACCATCTTGGCTGGCTTCAAAAAAAAAAAGACTGGACTAATTCAAGGAAGTCATGGGGATCAATGGCTATTAGCCTTGACTGCAATGTGTCTGCCTCTGAGGGCCATCTGCTGGGAGATTAGTAGGCTTCCTTGGCAGTTGGCTGGCCACTGAGAGAACCAACTGCTGGACAAGATAGAACAGGTCTCTAATTTAACAGGATACTATTTATGTTCATTTATTCTTACATGGTATTAAAAGCATGCATATAGATACATATGGAAACAATCCCAAAGGTATTTTTTCAAGAGGCATCTGGACTTTGTTTTTCTTTGAAGATGTTTCACTTCTCATCCAAGCAAAAAAAGAAAAAGTAAAAGCACTTTTAGGACAATCATGACCTGGATCACTGAGAATCTCCACAGACATTTAGATATGGGAACAATGTGCCTCCTATGTAATGGGAAAAACTTAAAAACAATGAAAACACAATCTGGTATTATGCACCTCTCCTAGCACCTGATTTTGCTCAAGAGTAAACAGTTAATTGTCAAATGATTATCTTCTAATTGCTTCAGTCTACTTTTGGTGTGCAAAGTTATTCTCTTAAGAGGCATTCTGCCCTTTTTCTTCCTCGCTATCGTTTATTCTAAAAGAATGAGAATCAACTTTGCCTTGAGAGAAGTGTTTTTACAGAACTACAGCATACACAAAAAGAAGCCTCTTAAGATGCAACCATGTATGAGTAAACACTCTTACTTTTAATTGTGTTATTGTTACAAAAAAACCTGTTTTGACAGAAAACTCAAAACAAACTTCTTATGCAACTAACTATAGTACCCATAAACAAATACACATTTACAGCCATACACATTTACCTGAAAGTTATTTAAGAGTTCAGAGACCTCTTTCTCAGCAATAGACTAATAGAAGATAGATCCAATATCGCAGTATAAAATATTTTGACAGGTATATTAAATCAAATAAAATGGTTACAATACTAATTTGATGCATTCCATTTCCCTTTTAATATAGTATTAGTTTTTAACACCATATTTGGGACTGGAACTTTCATCGCTAATACAATTCCTGATGCAGCTGATTAAGTGAGTCATCCATCACATGATCTTGACCAACTTTACAACCTTTTTTGCCACTGTCATTAAGTGATTCCGGCTTCCCCCATTCACTTTGCTTGTTGGAAGCCAGCTGGGAAGGCTGCAAAGAGCAATCACATGATACCAGGATACTATGACTGTCATAAATACATGCCAGTTCCCAAATTGCAAACTCTCAAACTGTATGATTAGTGCCTTATAGGAGCCTTGGTGGTGCAGTAGCTAGAATGCAGTATTGCAGGCTAAGTCGGCCCACAGCCAGGAGTTCAACCCTCACCGGTTCAAGGTTGACTCAGCCTTCTATCCTTTAAAAGTTGGTAAAACGAGGAACCCAGATTGTTGAAGGGAATATGCTGAGATTTGTAAACCACTCAGAGAGTGCTGTAAAGCACTTTGGAGCAATATAGAAGTGCTATAAAATTATTTTTGTATTAACTTAGAAAAGTATTTAACATAAGCAAAATACAATGTGTCAACTGCTTAGTTTTAAATATAAATACAATAAAAAGAACTCCCCTGTCCACAGACTATATGGTTATGGATTAGTAAATTGACATTTAGAACTTGTTTTACCTGTAGCAGCTTCTCCCATATTGGCAAGCAATCCTCTGAGGTTTGTTTATGTGAGAACTCTGTTGCATCTCTTGACTTTCCGTTATATTTGAAGTATCTATTCCAATAGCCAGATTCAGAGTAGTCTCTTGAATATCACCCTGATGGAGTAATGATTGTGATGGCTTCTCCTTATAAACCTGCATGGTTTCAGAATTAATGCTCTCCAATTTGTTTTCTTCTGTATTTGTTGTATGCACTTGAGTAGGCTGAGATGCTTGTCCATCTGACTTGAGATCCAGCTCTTCATTATCCAGCTGACTGTTAAATTGCTCAACTGAACTTTCAGCTTTCTGAGATATTCTTTTACTTCCAATCTTTGGCATTTTCTTTGCAACATCTTTAGTAAATACCTCCTATAACAGGTGAAAATTTGTATGAAAGTGTTCATGAAACAGATTTTAATTTACTGTTATTTGTGTGAAAATAGATTTTACTTGAAATAGATTAATTAATCAGCATACATGACATAACACAATCAAAATTAGACAGGTCCCTGTTTCATGGATCTTCTGTACACAAAGAAGAACAATTATGAGGACAATGAATGCTAGAAAATAAAAGAGAACAATATTAAGGAAAAATGTGGCAATTAGAAGAAAGTTGAAAGTTAGCATTAACTTCAGAAGTGGGGGGAATAGAATACTAAAAGGAGGAGGAGCATGGAAATTAGCAGAGTCATATTAGAAATCATAAACCTGAGCAAAATAAATAGTGTGAATTATGAGAAAGGAGATTTTGACAGTAGGATCTTGAAATTGAGGTAAAAATGAATTTTGATAGCAGAAAATAGTCATAAACAGAATTTAGCTCAAGACAAACAGAAATGGGAAGTCAATAGAAAGTCTAATTAGCAAAATGCAAATAATTTCAAGAATAATTCCCACTAGCTAACGAAAGTGGGGACATTTAAAGTTCCAATATTGGTTATACATGACTCTAATATGTGCTGAAAAAACACACAACCCAAAGTGCTCCCTCATGACTATATAGTAGTAAAAATGGAAAATATGGCAATCCTTAAATAAGGACTCTCTTACCTACACTGCAGAACTATTAAAATTAATGTGGACTTGCCACTTCGAGGGAACTGTGTTTCCCAAATTCCCTTCTCAACTGAGATGCTTTTCTTGGGTCCAGTTACTAAAAAGATTTGGCACCATTTGGGTATAAATCTTATTAAGTGTAGTATATTTTATAAAGGTAGATTCCGTGACATATTTTAACCTTAAGATATCAAAGCAACAATAACAAAAATTATCTAACCAGTCATAGATTTGTCTGCATTATAGAGTCATGTGAGCTATGACATTTGGACAGAATTAATAAGTAGACTTCCTGAAATCAAAAGCATTCTTGTAAGTCACAGCTTCACTAAGGACTAGTATTTGCAAGAATATAATGGCCAGTTATATATCATGAAATGGGGTGCTATTCTCCGTAATACTAGGGCAATGGTCCATCAGTCCTTTTCACCAGCCCTTTCCACTGAGGTCACTAGCATTAAGATAAAAAAGCAGATTCTGCCTGTATCTGAATATATACCTCAATTCTCACTTTTCTAATAGCATGAAAAGCAATCAGTGTCCTTCGTGAGAAATAAAAAAGCCCTAGCACAAAACATCAGATGGAAAAAAAATAGGACGTTTGAAATAAATGAATTGGATCTGTTTCAGAAGTAGAAAACAGGATGAACCATGTGGACTGCATCAAATCACCCTTTTGGCCCTGGTATTTGATAGCTGCTTCTCTATTGATCAGGTTCTTCCTTATAAGTATTGTGCATTTCTATGAAAAGAACAATAAAAGTCAGTAAAAGTATTAACTGAAAAAAATTAGAAAAAAATACCTCTTTTAGAAGGGTGGAATCTTCACTTTCAAGAATTTTCTGCTTTTTTCTTAGATCTGGCTTTATTTCTTCATTATTACCTATTTTGATTAAAAATAAACAATCCTACTGAACTGAACAATTTTCTCATCTAAGCTATGAATAACTGCACATATTAGAAAGATTTTATACTGTCTTATTTTAAAAGGAGAAAATTACAATGTATTAACATTCTGCTTGTTTAAGACCAATTCTATTGATTTGTAAAACGCAAAACTGAATAACATTCCTAAGATGAAAATTTGTAGCGCTTCCCAGTGTGCACAAAACAATGTTTTACTGAAGAACTCAAAAATCATTGTGTGGTATAGGTGATACAACTATATGTATATATAACAAAATATATACACATAATAAACTTATAGTTATATGTCTATATGTTCTGTAATAGTTACATGTAAAACAATATATGAGGGGTTAGTGCTCTCTGAGCTTGTTTTCTTGCAGACATTTCATTACCCAAACTAGATAACATCATCAGTGTTCAGTCAACCCTGAGCTACAAAGGAATTCTGAGAGTTAAAATCCATATATTTTAAAGTTGCTGAGGTAGAGAAATACTGTTATAGTTTATGCAACTCCACCAATGCTTACATATATTTAAAAAAGCATTCATCATTGAAATATGTATAATTTTCAGCAGTATGTCTATACTTGCTCAAAGAGCATGTTAGAATTAATAAATTATACGTTATTATATCACAGTGACAAAATTCTCCCCACCTTCTTCAGAATGTCAGAGATTTATTTCTAAAAAAAATTATTACCAAATAGTGCATAATAATTTTAACTGTCCTTTTTATTACCAATGTTCCAGAACCATTTTATTATTTTATAATAAAAGCTACAAAATACAGAAAGTATATAGGCTCCATTCAAAGCAAGGTTAAAAAAAAGACTATTTTTAGTTTGGGATTATCATATTAATAAGAAAATAAAAGATTTTCAAATTTTAAGACTGATCAATGTAATTTATATAATTACTAAAAAAGTCCTTACCTAAGCAGACAAAAAATACTGAAGACTTAGTTTCTGTAAGGTTTACTGTGGGGTAAACACTCTAATGAGCCTGCCCATTCCATTCATAACTCGAGAATTCGTGGAAATGAATCTCATACCTTGAACGAGATCACTTCCTGCTCATTAACACGTGTGCGGCTCGTTAAATGAACATGAGGTATCTCAGGGTGGGGAAGGCTATGGGGGGGGGGGGTAGTGATAGAACAGGCCAAGGGCTCCCCGACCCACTAAGATATCTCATGTTTCCCCCTCCCTTCCTGCTGCATCGGACTCACTTACCTTGAAAAGATCCATCTCCTCTCTGCCGCCGTTTCTGCCTTTGAGGGAGAGGAGAGTTGATGGAAACTCCTGAGTACCTATAATATCGCTCAAGTTCAGGCATCCATCCTCTTTTGCAAAGAATGGGAGCCTGAACTCTCGCGGTGTTTGTGGTGCACCCCCAACTCCTTTCCGCCACTGCCGGAACAATTTTCATCAGGACGGAGGCCTTGGGGAGACCGGAAACTCCGTCTGCATGCAAATGCGCAGTTGGAAATGGAGCGAAACACTCCATTTCTCAAATGCACCACTGGCAGCCATGCTGAGCTTCCAGAATCTGTCAGGTCTCTGTTTGGGTAAAAAGACTTTTTAGAGCGCCTATGGGTCATTTGGAAATGAAGCATTCGCTTCATTTTCAAATGCCCCATAGGGGCTGAAATACTTTTTATCCGAACAGAGAACTGACAGACAACTGCAAGCTCTGCGTGGCTGCCAGTGGCATGTTTGAGAAATGGAGAAGAAGACTCTTTCTCAAGCGCCCCATTCCAAGCATACGAAGCTTACAGTCTGTGTTAGTCTCCATTTGGATAAAAAGTGTTTCAGTGCTTATGGAGCGCTTCAAAACACAAGACACTGGCGGTGTCAGCTACCTGAACGGCTATGATTCCCCCCTCCCCAGCCACCCCACCCAACCTACTCCTTGCCTGACCGGCTGGCTGGCACAAATCCTGAGCAATCTTCTTCTTGTCGACCTCCCCACTCAAGCGGTGGCAGCCACTTGAGTTTCTCGGCTCCATCTGGGTGTAAGAAAGTGGAGACACAGCACAGGATTGTTCTCAAGAAGATCCAGGTACACTGCTTGCTCACGTGCACCAGACTTGTTAAGAGCAATCTCGCTGTTGCGCCTCTGCTTTTTTCCACTCAGATGGAGCCAAGAAAGCAAAGCTGCTGGTGGAGGCGGTGGTAGCTGCCACCTGAGCAGCCATAATCCCCTCCGCCCAGCCACCCTGCCTGACCTGACCTACTTGTTGCCTGGCAGGCCAGCTGGCACAAATCCTGACCACTCTTCTTCTTGTTATCCTCTCTACTCAAGCAGCAGCAGCGGCTTGAGTTTCTTGGCTCCGTCCGAGTGGAGAAAACCAAAGGCACAGCAGCGGGATTGCTCTCAATAAGGCCGGCGCAAGTGAGCGAGCAGCGCAGAGCAATCCTGCTGCTGCATCTCCGCTTTCTTCGTTTTGGATGGAGCCAAGAAACTCAAACCGCTGCCATCGCTTGAGTGGGGAGGACGACAAGGAGAAGAGTGGTCAGGATTTGTGCCAGCCAGCCGGTCAGGCAAGGAGTAGGTTGGGCAGGGTGGGTGGGTGGCTGACTGGAGCAGGGGAATCATGGCTGCTCACGTGGCTACTGCCACCGGTGGCGGCGGCTTGGACGCAGGTACAAGGGGCCTGGCTCTGCAATGCCTCCTCGCTCAGTTGAAGGCTTTGTTTCTGCCCTCAAACTAAGGCCGGCACACATGAGCAAGCAGCACACCCGGGCAATGGATGGCATTGGTTCCTGTGCCCGGCCAACTCCGATTCCACACTTTGCCCATAGGCATGCAAATGAAGCAAACAATCCCCCCCCCCCGAAAATGGAAGCTTCTGGGGACCATGATGTCTTTTGCAGAGAATTTGTGTTTGAATTTGCGTGATATTACGGCACCCGGGAGCTTCCATTTTCGGCGCAAAAAGCATTTCCAAGCCGATTCTCCTCTCCCTCAAAGAGAAAGAAACCGCAGTAGAAAGGAGACAGATTTTGCAAGGTGAATGTATCCAGCGCGGCTGGGAGGGGAAAGCAGTTGTGGGAAGTGGGGGGGGGGGAAATAGAGTGAATGTTGCAGAGCCATGGTGCTGCATTATTTGTGATTTTGGGATTTGCTCGTAAACACTAGGGGGCGTCTGTCAGTAACTTCAAACGAGTGTTAAGTAAATGCTCGTAACTCTGGGATTACCTGTAATTATCCCTTTGTACAATCTAATAAATGTAGGCATGTTTAAGGTCACACACTATAGACAACTTCTATTTACATAGTTATTAGTGTAAGTTCTGATATTTTAAAATTCTTAAAAAGCATTTTACACTTAAGATAACTCTAAGAATACACTAGAATTCAGACATAATTTGTTTTGTTCTTGCTATATAGTAAAAGGAAACAGAATATATCACTGGAATATTTTTGTTCATTATTCTTTCAAAACCTTTTTCAGATGAAAAAAAATCAACTAATGGTGAGTTGTCTTTTAATGCAAGCCACCGTCAATCTCATGTCTGATTACCATCTCATTATTTAATTAGAAACATGGCTGGTCCTGTATTAGTAAGCAACAACAAAATTTTACAATCAACATAAAACAAAATCCTGATTATGTTGAAGTTATCAGATCCCAGTTGAGTAACTTTATTATGTATCTCAATTTTGTTGTTGACACAATGTGGAATCGCAAGCAAAAGTACAGTTAATGAAATTTTATTATTACATAGTCAAAAGGAGAATTTAGGAAAGATAATTGCCATGACTTCCCTAGCAAATCTATCTTCACACTTACCAGTTTTAGAGGTTGACTGAGTTGAAGCCATTAGATCTGTTGGCAGCATCCATTCTGGAAGCTGTCTTTTTCGCTGAGCAGGCCTTGATTCTTCTTTTTTAGGAAGAGTAAACTATAAACAAAAAAGGAAATTAATATATTATTACATATTTTTCACAGGGATTAAAAAAAAGAATAATACATACATGAGATCAATGAACATCCTTCTCCATAGTTGTCACAATACCTTATATTCCTATATTAATGCAGCTGTATCATGCCCTAGTCAACTCATGTTTGGATGTTTTGAAAGTCCCTGAAAACCTAACTGTTCTCCCTGGCCTCCCTCAAGGCTAAAGGTAGTCCTTGACTCATGACCAGTTGCTTAACAACCATTCAAAGTTATGATGACTAAAATAAAGTTATTTACAACCCATCCTTGGAATTACAATTGCTGCGTCACCCCTACAACCATGTGATAGTATTTCCGATGCTTTGCAGTTGTTTCACATTTATGACTAGATGCAATACCCTATAATCATGTATTGTGCAAGTTTTGCCATGGGCATTAAGTAAATCATTTGCTTAACGACCATATAGTAACTCAATGGCCAATGTAAAAAATAGTTGTAAAATTGAGCCTGGTTACGCAATGACTCTATTTATGACCATAAAAAGGTTACAATCAAAATTCCAGATTCAAATGTGATCATAATTTGAGGGCTACAGGTTACTGTTGTTGTTTGATTTGGTTTCTGTTCTCTTCTAGATGACTATGATCTTTTTTCAGTTTTTACTGAGTCTTGTTCTTGAATCAGAGTAGGCAAGCTGCCCAAAGTTATTTTTTTGTATCCTGCCTTTATTATTTTTACAAGTAACCTAAGGTGGTGAACATATCCCTTACACCTTTCTCCTCTGGTTTTCCCCACAACAAAGACTTCTAAAGAAGTTAATCCCAGTGAGTTCAACAAAGACTATTCCACTCACAGTAAAGAGATATACTTTCAACCTAACTCTTTCACCGGGTAATAACACTCTTTACATGACAGAAGTAACTTCATCCAAAACAAGCTCTCTTGAGATGCCACCCGTGATCACAAGATTGAAACTAATAATCCATACAGAATTCACATTCACTTGTCTGGATTTGAATCTATATTGTGTAGAGGCACAGGAAGACAGGCCAAGGTAAGTAAGACCTGGGGACATCGTGGATAATAAAGACCTAACTTTTAGCTTACTGGCTCAGCCCTGTCACCACAACTTCTCTGAAAATAGATTTTCTACTACCTCATATTTCTTCTTATATGTGAAAAACATCTCCATCATAAAATTCATTTAATTTTTCCATTAATAAAATTGCAGTACACCATAATTGAAAATTACCTTCTCTGGGATTTCGGTTGCGTTTTCCATAAGTGAATGTACTTCTGGAAGCTGTTTTTTGTTAGAAGGGATTGTTGATTGTTCTGAAGGCTGACTGTGAGACGTCATGGTTGACTGCAGAGTTGTGGGGATTTGATCTGGTAGGTCTTCTACACAGAGATTACCATTTTCCCTATTGCATATAATAAACCTCTTAATGGCAATGGATTGGCACAGATTGTTACTCATTACTTAGTAGAAGAAATTAAAATTTCTACCCAAAGTTATGATTTGGGACTCAAATTATTTAAGTGGAATTATTTTTATTATTTCTTATTGTTGTTGCTGCAGTTGTTATATTTCCTTTAACCCTTTTTATTTTGTGACTTCAGGTCAATTTTTGACTTCTAGTCCCTACAGTATTCTTTACAAAATTTCAGAAGGCGTTTGCCATTGCCCCCTTCTAAGGCTGGGGGAAAGGAACCAGCCCAAACTTGCCACCAAAGACTGAAGAAATAAGCAAATTAAGTGTCTTGGAATCAAAAGCAGGATCTACAAGAAGCTTTTTTTCTTTAATCTTAAAGGAGCTATGTCTCTTTTCAGGCTTGTTTGCTGCTTGGAAAGCTGATCCCATTGTTGCTGCTAAACAAAGTAGTTCTGCATGTGTACAGAGGGACAGCTGGAAGCTGCTTCAAAACAGCTGTGCAAGCCAGAAAAATATAACAATGGAAGGTTGCTTCATATGTGCTCCTGCCTGTTCCAAAGAATGCCTTTTAAAGAATTTGTACAATCCAATGTAATGAATCAATAAGCTATATATAAGCTTCTGTAGTTTTTCCATGATAATAGACAATACGTTCTGGATCTTATTTAGCATATATATAAGTGCTACAATATTTGTTTTAAGCACAAAACAAATACTGTTCATAGACAAGAGAAAAATAAGTATTTTATGTTAAATACTATGAATTTAATGCCCTATAAATTTAAGGTATTTATTCCCTGCTATTTTAGTAAAGCTAATGTTCCTACTCCATTCCACATCAGGAATGAACATTTGACCCAAAAAAAATCTGTTTTGCTCTGAAATATTACACAGAGGTTTGCTGCAGTGCTGTCCTTGAACTGTCATTACAACTTTCATTACTTTTTGTGATTTTGAAAAAAAAATGATGTTTCAATTATCTAACAATACAGGAACATCCAATATTTAAAATATTAGTATATTTATATATATGTGTGTATATATGTATGTACAAAATCTCTAATTACATTTTGCATATGTACAATTGTTATAGTATTCATCTTATTTTTTTGTGCTGAAGGAGTAATACCTGCAATTACAGCTGAGATAAATAGAACAAATAATTTATTCAGCTACCACTTATCATAATGACTCAAACATAATTTGACTCATTTAGCATACTGCATATCAGATTATATTTTAAGAGGCAACTTGACACTGAAACTCACTGACACTTTTTCAACATCAAATCTCATTACCTTAGCAGGCTTTCCTTTTCCAGTGAAGTACGCAGAACCTTGAAAATGTATTTGTCTACTAACAGAGAAAAACTGTCACCTGGACACAACTGATGCCACTTATCTTTATCCAGTGGAAATAGTTGGTCATCTTCAACAGGCCAGTAAAAACAAGGGTTCACATGGACCTGCCAATTAAGAAGACTCTTAGTACAGATATCAGTGAAGACCTTGTAGGACTTAATAGGCTTATTTAATGTGGATTGATTCCATTACAATGCAGCAATGCAGCTTATTCTGGGAGAGTAATTACTTTAAACACAATGAGAAAATGATTGTTATATATTAATTGAATTCACAGACCACAAATAAGGTTTACTAGTACAGGATCAAGAAAATTCCTTGCATGAGGTATTTCCATCAATTTACACTCCTGCCAAATGCCACTACAGAGAATTTCAGGCTCCCTTGTGGAGAGCTTAACAATAATGATCACAAGACATGATGATGTCAAATGATTGTTTTGCACAGATGGTACAATTATTTAACAACATCTGAGATGCAAGCCAGAACATTTCCTTGCTGTTTTTCACTCACCGGGAATGCCCATGTTATAGTGGAAAGAAGGAAACTAAAGACTATTGGATTATTGAAGATAGTTGTTCTTTCAATCTTACTTCACAAATATATTCACTAGATACTTAGGAAATGAAAAGAGAAATTTGAAGTGATGGCCAATTGTATTTTGAAACACAGCACAGCACCTCTATGTTGTTCATTACAATAGGCATTTTCCTTTTCAACTTTCTATGTAAGCCTAGAAAAATATGTAGCTCCTTTAACGGTAGTAGTAATTCTTAAATAAAAGTTAGGCTCAGCTGGTATAACATGGTGCAAATATAATTGGCCAGCCTGTTGTCATTATACGGTAGCATGTGAACTAGAAGAATAGAAAAGGTAAATGTGCTTTGGATCCAGTGCAGGCACTTTTTTGGTATTGTTTGCAGCTGTTTAAAAGAAACATGGTTTTTCCTGGGTTTGCGCCATATTGTATCAATGTGAGGGCTTCAGAAAATATATCATTTGCAGAAATGATGTAATAACAGGATAGAATATATGGTAGCATCCTATCTCTGCCTGATTCAAGCCTCCTGGACAAGCTATATATATATCACTATTAATTTTGAATTCTACCATTTAAGCCTCTATTTCCATTTAGGGCTAAAAATGAAAGGATATTCAACACTACCCACCGGTTTGATGCTAAGCTGGTCACCAACTATTTTCAGAATAGCATGCTTCCTGGAAACTTTTTTATCTGTAACCTGGAAATAGACAATTCAATTATTTTTCAGCAGTTAATATGACGGGAATAATTTTTGTATAATAAATTATTGTATAAATAAGCTATTTCCTTCAAAGATAAACTGTTTTGTTTTACCTATTATTAAAATGAAAATACTGCTCATCCTGTTTACACACAATAAAATATGCATGGCAACTCATGTCAAATACAGATTAAGCTATCCAATTAAGAACTAAAGAGCTAATTTAAATACATATTCATATTAAGGCACAGAGAAAGGAGAAAAACAAAAGAGCATCTCCATTTACTTTCTAAATCTATATTCACTATCTGGAAAATAGACAGCGAAAAGCAACTAACTAAAAACAGAGCTCTTCCACCTGAACAGCATTACAGAATGGGAGCTTCAGACGGTAGGTATAATCATGCAAACAATATCTAAGTAAATTCATATTAAAGATACAGAAACCTTGTCCTTTTTTGGTATGTATCCATCATGGCTAATAGGTCAAAATACAAGCATGAAAGGCCATTATTCCTTAAACATTTCAACTGTGATCCATAAAAACTGAATACAAAAGTAATACCATATAACAAATTGCCTTGTAGTTTCTTTTATTGTGGTCATCAACTTAGAAGATTTACACAGCTCTGAATAACTGGAAAAGCCCTTATTAAACTAAAATGAGAGTTGAGAACATAATTATAATTTCAAGTATGTAATAATACATAACTATAATATACAATATGCCTTCAAGAAGTACAATTAATTGTGGGGGTTCCTTCACAGAACTTGAATATTGTGACCTCTAGTGGACAATACAATATCTATACTCAATCAAATATATAGCGTATTACGGTATTAGTGTGATAATCTTCTTTCAACTATTGAAAGTAAACAATAATCTGCAAATTAGAAAGCACAATCACAATGAGGTTGATGAAATAAAAAATTGACCAAAGCAACATTATTTTTAAAGAAAATGTTATAACTTTCAGAAACAACTTGAAAATTGGAATTTTATTCCAATGATAAAAAAAGCTGGTTATTTGAGATTTCGTGGTTATCCATCTGTATTTATTGCTTATATTGGCTTTTCTTTTTGCATTTTACATATTTATATGCCTTTAAATGTATTTGTATGAAAAATACTGTTTTTCTTGAAATTATAATGAATATATGTATGGTTCTGGACTCAAAAAGAGGTTCCAACCTTGAATTAGTATGCTAAAGCAGGGGTCCCCAACCTGCAATCCATGGACCAGTATCAGCCATGGCATGCCAGCAACTGGTCCGCAAACAAAGCCCCATCTGTGAGATGCAGGCAGCACACAAAACCACACACTCTGGTCTGCGGAAAAACTTCTCTCCAAGGAACCAGTCCCTGGTGCCCAAATGGTTGGGGACCTCTGTGCTAAAGGATGCCATAAGAACTAATTCAAAGAGAATGAAACAAAAGGCTTCTGGTGGAAGACTGTGTGAAAAGCAGAGCTGATGGAGGTAGAATGAAGAGACAGCAAGTCTCTTTGATAATTCCTCTCCAGAGCCTAGTAAGTTCTTCAGACAGCTGTTCTTCACAAGGAGACAACAAGATAGGGTCTCCTGCTGGTTCAGAGCTCTAGGAGATGAAGTAATAGCCATCTTGCTCAAACCCAGTCTGTGGTTTTGAAAGGACACTATTTTTAAATTTTTACTTTTTGTTTGCTACATACTTTTCTTCTTTTCTGTTTTTATTTTTTTCCTTTCTGCCCTTTCTATTATTTCTTTTTTTTTTAGTTTGTATTAGTTTTTACTATTGTAAATATTACACTTTAATAAAATTACTATAAAAACAAAGAAGAGTTACTGTTTGCATTTGCACAGCACCAGAGGTAGCTGGTAGGAGTACCACACAGTGAGTTCAGGAAGACTGAGATTTCATCCAATGGAGCAAAGTAGGCACCTAGGAGCTGAGTAATTGGTTGCATTTGCATAGCACCAAAGGTTGCTAGGAGTAGTATTTGTATTGTTGTAGAATCTTTACTTTTTGCTCCTTCTTTGAGAGACCTGAGAGGTAGCTACAAGCTGGTGAACCTCCAGCAAACTTTATGGCTGAACCTAGATTAGATTTGGTGCTTTGCATTTTGCAACCTAGCGCTATGTCACACTGGATCCTCATATGGCCTTTATTTCACTCTTAGAATGAGATATCCTTCTCCTGTCTGGAAGGGGAAAATTTACACTGAAACTTTTAGATGGGTTTTTCCCATTGTTCAATCTGTTTGAGAAGGTTGCACTAGTCACAGGATTGAAAGGGTTTGGGATCCAAAAAACATCCAAGTTAAACTCTGTATTCTACATATATTCCTATCATTACTCCTTATAAGGAAAGGCTACAAGGAGTGGCAAAGACATAGACCTCAAGATCAAAGCCCAGGGCAGAAACACCTCAATCTGCACATCTAATCAGAAAGGACAATTAACTGTTGACAGCACGTACACAATCATGCCCCCCAAGTCCACAGCAAGGATCAATCCCCCTGTACAAAAAGTCTCTGCACCCCATTTTCTTTGTAACCTAATCCCAAGAGCAAACCTCTTTCGGGAATAAATAAATCTCCTTTCCTCAGTGTTTGGATTTCATTTTGATTTGTTCATCAGCAACTCCAGCTCAAGTTGGAACCCCAAATTATTCTTCTAATATCACCAAGCCACAATACAAGTTATACTAAAGTTATCAGATGCTCTAAGTCGAGGTCCTACCAATGTGGATAAAATATGCATATTTAATATCAACATATGAATTACATGCATGTAAGATCTGGTGCAATGATCTGGACTCCTTTAATTGTACTATTAAGTGGCTCAACCAAGCAACATTGCTTCTTTTAGCCTTTCCACCTTGATATGTTATTTTTTTTTGTTAGCTTGCAAACAAAGTCCATTAAATCTTATTGATTGATTTCACCAAGTTTTTCCAAAAGACAAGCCCCTTAATTGACTGGTGGGGCGGGTCTCATTGGTCCATCAGGTTGCTTTGAATGCATGACCAGGTAAAGACGCTGTAATACTTCATAAAAGCATGCTTAAATCTTGAAAAGCCTCCATCAAGGTAAAAGGTACCGCCTTCCCAAATTTGTTTGGGTACAGTGCCGTCTGTAAGGAAACGTAAAGTTCACGGTCTGATTCAATGTAAAGGAAGTGTGTATCTCCTTCACTTGCCCACAAAGGGGTCGCTCACGAACTCGCTGCTAGTGCCGTTCGTCCTCCCAGTCAACTACACAAACATACTACACAAACTGGCACTCCTTTGGCGAATCGCTGTGGCACTTACTCCCAAAAAAGAGCCTCTTCCTATCACTGTCTCCCCGAGTGGCAGTGGCAAAGGGCAACCCCCGTCCAATGGCACTAAATGAAACCCAGACATGGCAACAGGCCTCTCGCATTTCCCCTTGGAAGTAAGATTCCACAAGGGGGAAGAAAAAACAGCAACGTACCGTCCGTCCCGTTTTGCGTATACCCCTCCTATCTGCTGAACTGAAGCATGCCGTTCCGGTGTAACCAATAACTCGCTGCCTTTTGAAAGAAACACACCCATAACTGCGCCACAAATCCACTACGGAATTTCCTGCCTCGCCATCAAACTACAACTCCCAAAATGCTTATCGGCAATCACGTAATTTGATTACGTAATTTGCAATGGGGAAGAAAAAAAAGGAAACGAACAAATTCGAATGGGAGAAGCCGTTAAAACCGTTGGCTGAAACGGAGGGCCGGGAGCCAGGTGAGGAGCCTCGAGCCTCCTGCGTTCGTCGGTGACGTCGCGATTGCATCCAATCACCGAATAGGGCGGAGCTGGGGAGCGGGGCAGTTAAATAGCGGCGTTATTCTCGTTGAGAATAAGGGTGTCTCGGGGAGGTTGTGGGAATCCCTTGACGTACATTCTCAGGCGAATTCCTTTCAGTTTCGTAGACTTATACAGAGCTGGTGTGGAAAGTGCACAGTGTCCCGTTATAATATCCAAAGTTCGCTATGAGGGGTCCTTGGTGCTCACCGAACTTCGTTGTTTTCTTGTAGACGTTTCATTACTCAACTAACTAGCATCGATAATGTTGCCTAGTTTGGGTAATGAAATGTTTGCAAGAAAGCAACCAAGCTCAGAGAGCACCAAGAACCCCTCGTTTCAACTCCTTTAAAGTTCGCCATTCCTAACAGTTGTATATATGCACCCACAAACACAATCCATCCTGTGAACAACCAAGCTTGGAGTTCTAAGGACTCCACAGTTCATCCCTGAGCTACATATATTCACTTTTTATTACAGCCCATCCTATTTTAGCTGCAACTGTAAATAAAAAAAAACTGCTTACATATATCAGGAGAGAGCTAATTAGTGTGTTTAATTGTGTTTTTTTATTCTAATTCAATGCATGGACTTTTTATTTGAGGTGTATGTAAATTTGATGACTATTAATAAGGTTCAATACTTCAAAAATTATTCTAGAAAGAATCCTCAAGATTCTGTTCAAAGTCACTAACTCCCAAAGAGAGAAACATAGTTTTGATCCATTTAAATAGATGAAGCTTGCATTGCTAATTGCTTTACATTGGAACCCCCTCCAAAAAAATGTTTTAAGCCACCCAATTTTAAATCCTAGGGAAACAGTAGTCAAGTACTCCAGTACTTACATATTTCCCTTCACGCTGCATTTAATATTAAAGGATGGCTTATTTGTGTGGCTGTGCAAAACAACTGCCAATTCTTTTGTTAACAGGTGAAACTTATTTACATTTATATAAGACCTTTAGCTTCTTAGCTTATTACTAAATCAGCCCTCTTGCCAAGCTCCTCGTGCCTTTTTTCCCCCCTAATGTTGGTTTCAGCACAATATCAGCCCCACCAAACATTCCAGGCTTCTGTGGGGTTTCCCCCCCTTTCACCATCCTACTGCAAAAGCCTTGAGGAGTGTTTTTGTGAGAAAATAAAAAGTATTTTAGTTGATGGGCAAGGTGTCTCTTTTTTTAGAAGAATGGCTCAAGATCATTGACAGCATCACTTAAATTTTCCTCCCAACCACACTACCAAATTTGTCATGCTGCAGTAACAGAAGGAATCAGACCACGCTTGTCAGGCTGCGAGCTTTATGTAGGATGCAGAAGTCATTTAAAACTGAAGATTCAAAACTTTAAGAATAATAGTTAGTGGTTCAACCAGAAAAACAGGTTTTTGTCATATAAATATGTAGTCACTACCTGTCCCATCTATGCTATTCTGTCATATGTCTTCAGATTCTGATCATGGCTCATCACGTTTTACAGGCCTCGACTACAGTCATAATGTAGGATCTTTGACTTACAATGGAGTCAGTATGAAAATGGATAAAAGTGTTAAGTATGACTTGGGAGACCCAATTGCAAATCTACTCTGCCAGTGGCTTGGGGTCAATTGGTTTCAGCCTAGCCTACCTTGTAAGGTTCTTGTGAAAAAATAAAGAAAGATCACCATGGTGATCTTCCTTTATTTTTCATTTCTTCAGTTCTGGAAGAAAAGGCAGGATGTAAAACTAAGCAATCAATTAATAAATAAATACACATGAATGATACATGGATAGACCATGAATGTATCCTTACCTTCAGGTAAACAATCATCCTAAGTCACCCTTTTTGTCTGCCAGTGAGACTGTGTTCCACCCTACACAGAGGAATAGCTTCACTCCAAGCAGATACTTCCTCAGGCCCAGCTGCCAAAGCAATTTTGTTGCAGTCATAGAAACGTTTGTCCAGCTTTCAAGCAACAAACAAGTGTGAGTTGGAAATGAATAAAGTAATAATGATATGTATTAGATTTATATCCCATTTTTTCCAGGGGTTCATAATCACACTGAAGCAAAACAGTCAATTGTTTCATATGGTGGACATGTGTAGTATGTGCAAAAATCTGAGAGCAATTATTTCCTTTGGCTCAGATTGGAAAATTTGTCTCTGGATAATTGCTACTTTTCAGTTAGTGTATCACTTCAAGATGCTCCATTTAAATGAATAGGAAAAAAAATATGCCTGCCTATGTGGACACACATACACATACACATCCACTCACATATCTATACAGTATGTTTCTTAAGAAAGGCAAAGTATTATTCAGAAAAAACAGTAAGCAGTAGTATTAAAACCCAAATTCCCAAAATGATTGTGCTCATAGTCACTATATACAGAGAGATATTTTGTGTACATGTACATAGCACTGATACTTAGCCAGAAATAGTGCTTTAATGACATTAAGTAGCAGCAAATGTTTCTAAACAGAGTTTATTATAGTTTCATTTCTAATAATTTTATTTTTTTTCCAGACAGGCTGACTGGTATTTAAACAAAGTCTAAACTATGAAAAAAGGGTCTAAACAGAAATCATCCAAACAAAACCAGCAGACTGTTGCAACGACTACTTGTAAGAAATTGTTCTTTAAATCTTCCAAACAGAAGAAACGCAACAGTCAAGGGGACTTTGTGAAACTATTTCCACTAGAAGTCAGCTTAAAGATCTTTAGCAAACTTGACATTCAGAGCTTGTGCAATGCAGCAACAACTTGCAAAAGCTGGAACCAAACCATTGAGCACTATGATGATTTATGGAAACACCACTGTTTAAATATAAGAGCTGTCTGTCAGCGAGAGGTTGATGGTGACAGAGGAAAAGGGTACTCATGGAAAGTAAGTTTAATTGATGCTTGATTATAGTATAATCTCTTATATCCAGATCTAATATTCCATGCACAGTATCACTAAGTCTTTTGGCACAGTTGAAATTTGTCAAGCTTTTAGGGTATTTACTTGAAGGTTAATCTGTAGTATAAGACTAAGCTACTTGTCTTATTTTTTGGCAAAACTAGAAAAAAAAATGGCAGGAGACAATATATTCCTATAAGTAGTTGCTTTCAAGATTTTGCTAGTAATTTTGGACTGCAGCTTGTGAAAGCCTTACTATTTAGAATAGAATATAGAAATTGTTGTATAGAATATCTGAATTATTAGTTTGGCTTCACTTCACTCCAATTCTAGGAAATTAGGCTGAAGGAATAAATAACTTTTTGCTGGTTGGGCGTCAGAGAGATCAAGATGCACAGAAGATGAGGGAGGATTTCAAATGGACAGAACTGCATTACACAGATGGGATTTTCCGGCTTTGGAACAGCAATTATTTTAGGGTTGTTTTTTTAGGACAAGCCTATTTTAGGACTCACACCAGTTTTCATTTCTCCATGCTTGAAATTGAAAAAACTTTATTAGCCTGGGCTCACAGCGAATTCAGAATAAGAGTTGCCAGTGTTTAAAGCTGCAGGCTATGCAGTGGTGGGATTCAAATATGTGAACAATTGGTTCTCTGTGTGGATGCCACTTCCAGAAGTCTGTTCTGGACCTGGGCAACAAAAAATTAGCTACCGGTTCTGCCGAACTGGTGCGAACCGGCTGAATCCCACCACTGAGGGTATGTATCCCTGTCCTAAACAAAACCCAGAAATAATTCCAAGCGGACTTGTTTTCTTGAATTATGTCCAGGGAGAGACCATCCTCTAGGATAGATGGCAACAACATGACATCAAACTTCTGCACCTTTGTGAGATTCATGAAGCAGGCCATAGCTTGCTGTCCCTTTTAGCATTGATTCAACAGTACAATTATCTAGTTCAGGTGTGTCAAACTCATGGCATCACGGGACGTGTCGCGATGTATCGTGAGTTTTTTCCCCTTGCCAGAGCTGGGGGGGCGCGGCTTCTGCATGACACATCCAGCCTGCGGGCCAACAGTTTGACACCCCTGATCTAGTTGTACTCTCCTGCTTTCTATAAGAAGCCTAGGCAGTTTCTCAGAAAGAAACATAGTTTCCATTATAGTTTCTATTTAATAAAAAAAAGTCTACTGTATTGGGATAACAGGCAATTATAGGAGGGCTTATTTTAAAATAAATCTTCTATCATGCAGCAATCGCATAATTGAGGAAGCCTCATGTTAACTACTATGTTTTCTCATATAACACACAAATAAATTGCAAAACAAAAACTGCACATCCTTTCAGTCTTTCGCTCCTGTATTTCTAGAGCAAAAACTAGCCAGATATATTTTATGCATTTTCTGTTTATCATTTGAAACACCTTTAAACATTTTTCTCCCACTGAAGGCGAACTCAATATATTAACTTGCCAAAACCATATGTTTTATAAACAACAGCCATATTTCACTATTTCTGAAGCTTGATTTATTTATTTGCCATATTTATAAGGGACCATATTTATAAGAATCAGTTAAGACTTTATTATGGCTCATGACACAGACAGATATTCAAACTGGATTTGGCATTTTTATCCACCTATTGAACCCTTCCCAAGGACCTGAGATAGGAAAATGTTGATGTTTGATGGTGTTAGAGGAGGTAAGCTGTTCTGAGTAAAGCTGCCTTTTGCAATTGACTGATGGTGTTTCTGTCAATGTCAGTGGTGATCAAATGGTACTCCAGTTGTTTTGGGATTGCACCCAAGGCACCTGTTACTGTTGCTTTGCTTTCTTTTGCCACAGTTGTTTTATTTCAGTTTGCAGGACTTTGTATTTTGTTATTGCCTAAGGAGACAGATATAGATCTTTTTATTGTCTTGCCAGATAGAATACTCTAGCAGTAAAGCTGGCTATTCATAAAAGACCTAGAAAAAAAGATGACAAAGAAAAAAAATCTAATAGCAACACATAATGTATTTTTACCCTCAGGTACAGTTACTTTTTAACTTCACTCTCACTACGTATGCAACTATCATATGATTAGTGTGGGTACGTTTTACAACCAAGGGTCACTTTATTCTCCCTTTCTGCATTATCTCTAGCTTCCTAAGCTATAAGGGGGCACAATAGAAGGATCGTCATGCTTGTTTTTGTTTTTCCTTTCTGCTTTTTCTATTTTTAATACAATAAAAAAAAGAAAAAACAGTCTAAAAATTAAGAGCAGGTATTAGAATTAACAATAAAATAAACAATAAAGCAAAACAATAAAAGTCTAACAAAAGACATGAATCTCTATGGATTTTCTAATCATTTAGACAATGGGGACTAAACACAACTCCCAAGGGAAAACCTAGCCTAGCCTAGAAGGAATGAAAGGCTCTTTTCCTGCACCTGAAAGATATTTCTGGTGGGGAATTTTCAAAAAGATTTTCCGTGCTGTTAGACAGGTTTATAATGAGAAACATTATAAAATTTTGCATAGTCACATGGCCATTGAGATCAATACATTAAAAATCAATACTACCATTGGCATCCATAGGAAGGGGGCAAGTGATAAAATGTGATATTATCACACAAATGCTGTAACTTACAGATTTGCCTCAAATGTTGGGGTGCAAGTACGTAGAGGCATCCATTGCATGGTGCCATTATCCCATGCATGTCATTTTGGCATCATCATGCTTTGTTGCAGATGTTGCTGAATACCATCACCTTAAACTATGACTCGTAAGCAATTACCAACAACTATAGATCAAAGATTTATATAGCTCTATTTAACATATTTTACAGTATATCTTAAATTGACAGTAACAAATTGCAATGTCTAAAATCGTCATTTTACTATCAAAATGTAACAACGTGTTCCTAAGGGTCTCAAGGTATGTAATAAAAGGCCTAACAGAATCCACTATCAAAGTTGCACAGGTGTAATTCAATATTGCAACAAATATGTATTGTGATATTAAAAAGGAGGGAAAGACCTTTTGGCTGGTGATGTGATTTTGTCCAGAAGAGAAAGAATCAAGCTCTTCATCCAACTCACCATTTCTTTAATCTAATCCACTTCTGCTTAAAGTACTTTTTCTTTTTATATAAAAAAAGTTTCAGTAAACATATTGGTTGTAACAATGATTTAAGCTCTGAATCTTCTAGATGAGAGTGTAATAATTTCCATGAATCACTAGTGGGCAGCAATATATTAGAAATCCATTCTATTTTTTTCCCTGGAATAAGTAATTCTTAGAATAATGGCTTCAAATGACTTGCAATATAAGCAATGAAAACTATATGGTATGGAATAGATATGTCCTTTCAAATGAAAGGATTTTCCAGAGTTTTCACATTATGAAATTATTCTTCATCTGTGAAAAATAGGAATAATGTGGTTTAAAGTCAGCTTTTAAGAAGATGAGAATTGATTTTTTCCCCATTAATTATGGAATTGTTTGCAAGATAAGACGTTTTATACATAAGAAATATATGTTTTGTATCTTTATTTATATCTCCTATTCTTCTCTAATTGCTTTTATCAGGTCACGCTGCATAGAAACTACTGGAAAAGCAAAGTAAAGTATGACTGGCTGAGTGGAAAATATAGCAATATTCAGTCACGGAGTAATTTACCAGAAAAATGTATGTATCCCATGGATGTAGATACCTGGGGAGAAATCTTGGAAGCTGAATTGGAAAGAGTTTTATACAGAGGAAATTAGAGAGGAGTTCGTGTGTGCGTTTGTGTGCGTGTGTGTGTGTGCACTCATATATATGTGTACCTTTTCTGTAGTTTGGTTTGTGACTGCTTTATATATGTTTATTTAATTTTACACTTTCAGAACTGTAAATATTTTAATTCTTTATTACATAATTTGAAATGCTATATGTAAAAATGGTTTTTTGATGCTCATAAAGCACTTTATAAATAATGTCAAATATTTTATAAGCTGGTGGCTTAGTCTGCTACTGGTCCTTCCAACTGGTTAGAACTGCTATTCCTTTCAATGCAAGCTTGCAAGTCCATTAATGGAAATGATGGAAATTGTAATGTAAAACTTATGGAGGATATACGTTACCTATCCTTAAAGTATATTGATTTAGAAGATTTTTGCTGAATAGTCTGATTTATCTTTACACTGGTCTTTGATCAAAATAAAGAATGGTTGACTAATCTGATTTACCCGTTTATAAACATTTTGTTTCAAGATTGCAATTAAAGGTATTGAATTGAAATTAAATTTCACTGCAGTTTTTAAATTTTAAAATAGGCCTATATAAGTGTGTGTATAGATTAGGATTAAAATCCAAAATCATTACTCAAAATTGTGATACAGTGTTTTTATCCACAAAGCCTAATTCTCATAGAATAGTTATTTAGGCTACACAGTATCATATTAGACAATGGAACAGAATTCTGAAAATTATATTAGAAGAATTCTAACACTTTCTGCAGAGGAAATACTTATTATTTTATCACACACCAAACTTATGAAAATTTAACCTACAAATGATTCATATCAAAACCTTAGTGAGAACTAGGCTCACAGCCTACTAATTACACTTCCTTCTAAGTTCATTAGACCAATGTCAACTTTAAGCAAAAAAAAAATCCCTTCAAAAAAAAAGCAACTGATATTTTCACAGCAATTTCAAATCTGAAAGGGTTAATAGAATCAAGAACAATATTTTGTGATAGCCATCTATTTCTTCACCTGCACATCTTTGAATCTACTTTCCTCTCAACCCAAACTAAGTTTTTGGTAGATATCCAGGGAGTGAGGATCTGATAAACTTTGTGGGCAATGTGATACTGGGCTTTAGCAAAAAAGGAAGTACCGGTAATTGACAGGTCTGGAACAGTATTGTAAATTCCTTTCTTCATTTGTTGCAGTTGTTGTTGGCCCTTTCCTACTATGGCTCTGTAAGATTTCCTATTGGCTTAGTTTCCTCTTTTTACAAGAGGCAGTTTAGGAGACAAGAGGGAGGCAAGAAAAATGTATTGCATCAGCTTTTCTTGAAGTTTTCCTTTTGTGTCACTTCAATGACCTGTTTCTTTCCATTCTTTCTTCACTTTAACTTTTTTAATCTTGAGGAATTTGAATTCTTTAAAATACACAAAAATATGTAACATGATTATCAGCAATTATAACCAGAGAATATTAAATTAATAATAAGCACTGTGGCTGGGTTAGCATTCTTACAGATGTATTAACATCTGACAGCGTACTAACATCCAAAGTTTGAGACTGTGTTTAATGAAAACATGAGTACATTTGTAACAAGCTGTCCTTAACTTTATATACCACAGACATTCATTGAAGGTAAACTAGAACATAACAAATTATTTTTAGTTTGTATAAGCGAGATAGCTAAATAAGAAGATTATATTACAGTGTATGATCACAATCATTTGATCAATTTGGAGTATGAAATTTATTTTGTCTGAACTTCTGGACTGCAGAAGTCTGGATTTCTCTCAGTAGAAGGATAGCAATAGCACTTAACAATAGCACTTAGACTTATATACTATTTGTCAGGTCCCCAATTCCTTATTGTTTTCTTTGCACATATACTCTTGTGCTCTTGTTTTAGGACCTGCAATTTTGCTGGGGGGAGGGGAGATATTTGCTTTCGCTTGGGATAACTTTCGCTTTCTACTTTTCCTCTATCCACTTGAGAAAGGAATGTGTCTCCCTTATCAGGGAGACGGTTACAGAGAAACAAAACTGGAGATCTTGAGATGTGCACCAACTATGCCACCTGTGGATTGGCTGGATTTCAAATGGGCATTATGACTCTGATGGCAGGAGGAATATTGCTGGTTTAACTATACCGTTTAAGCAGTGTTTTCCCCAGATCTCGCCTTGACTTCCCTACTGTCACTAACCCCTAATAAAAGTTTCCTTTTGAGACAATGCCTGTTTCAAGAGTTTTGCTTTCTTGGATGGTTAGCTGAGGTGGGTCCTTACATAAGGCGAGATCTGCATAGTACTCAACCCGGAGAAGCTGCTGACCTACCGGGGGAGTCGCAACTAAATTTCACATGGAGGAGTTCCAGGCAGAGAAATGGGCCGAAGATCTCCTATGCTTGAAACCAGATGAAAGCCTCTCCAGGGACCTGGAAGAAGCTGGGCCTTCTGGTGAAGAAGATCGAGCCAGATGGTCACTCGGGGTTGGAAAAAAGGAAGGATGGGAAGAAAAGCAAATACTCTTCAAAAGTCAAGTGTGATCCTTGGCTTGAAAAGGAAAAACAAAACAAAAAACCCAACTGTTCATTTATGGAAATGATTGGGAAAAAACACCCAATTTTAAAAAATGTTTATTATAATTTTAGTGGCGTTTTTTTAAGACAGAAGAAGGAAAAACAGTAACTACATATGATAATAACATAAAAATAACATTAAAGAAAAAAATTAATGACTGCTGTCATGCAAGAACATTTTAATTCTAGGTGCATTTCAGTGGCTATAATTTAACATGGTTTCAATTATATGAAACTTTAGGGTTTCAATGACCTCAGATCTGTGCTAAGTTGTAGACTTTATTATATTATGATCTTAAACTTCCCTACAGTTGCAACTTAACATCTTTTTTTTTTTAAAAAAAATGAGTGCTATCATATAGACACCAAAATACCAACAAATTACAAAAATTTAAATCTGCCATGTCTTTTTCTTGGTATGTTTTTTGGTATGAAAGCATATCTATTTTAAAATAAAATTTTAAACCTACTTATTTTAAAATGGATAGGCTCTCATTTTGTGGTTGCAAGCTGTTTATAAACTTTCTCATACAACTGAAACCTTTAATACATAAAATATGACTCACAGCTGTGGTTTGAGAATTAACTGTTGGACTGGAAGAGTTATTCAAATTTGAGAGTAGGTGACAAATTAGGTACATATACATGCCTGGGTGCATGTGCACACACACATAATATGTGAAAGTATAGCTAAATATTGTGAATTGGCCAAATCTTGTTCAGAACATTACAGATAAAGATACTAAAATCTTGCAAGACTTGGCTATCATGTAAGATTTTAAAAAAAGACAAATTAGCATTTAGTTAATTGGGGGATTTCCAATGGATGCCACAGAATATTCCATAAGTGTTAATAGTATGATGGCTGACTTGAACCTTCAGTTGTGAAAAGAAACTGCATTTTAAAAAGAGAGATCCAGCACTAAAGGTATAGACTGGGGTGTCAAACTCGCAACGTCATGTGACGTGTCATGACGTATTGCAACTTTTTTGCCATTGCCAGCAATGGGGTGGACGCAGTTTCACTATGATGCATCCAGCGTGTGGGCCAGCAGTTTGACACCCCTGGTGTAGACAGTGGAGAAGATTGGTGACCTGAAGCATTTTTAAAGTCTAGAACAGTCACATAATATTCAGAAGTGGCTCCGTCAGAAACCTCCCTTATTTACTGAACTATAAGAAGGAGGGAGAGATGCAGCACAATCAGACTTGCAAGAATCCGTTATTATACCAATCTCAATAAAAACAGCTTTAGCCTTCCTTGTGGAATTAATTTCTAGTCTCGTCTAATTGTACAGCTGATGAAGAACTAATCATGATTTCTAGCAGCAACTTGGAGTACAAGTATCTCTTGCAGACCCTAGCAGAACCTAGTTCCAGCTAGGTGTGTCTGTATTCCACTTATGCATTTCTAAATAAGCTAACTATGACAAAAATAAACAGTTTGATAATAATTCTTCCAAAGGAAGATAATGGGCTACAACAGTGTTTTAAGTTGGTCAGAAAACAGGAAGTGAGGAAGATAACCAGCAATTTATATGAGCTAGGAGTACAAAAAATTGTGGCCCATAGGACACATGCAACCCCAGCATCACTTTTGTGGCATCCAGAACAACCTTCCCCATAATGGCTTGGTCAGCATATCAATATAAATTTTTATATTAGGGGGAAATATGGAGGAATTTTAAGGGTCAAAATAAGAGCCTTACATTTTGTAGAGATAATATGCCCATTTAAAGTCTTTCTTCGAGGCTTGAATTCCATTCTCTCCCTTTTTGGAATACAATTCTCAAGATACTCTATAGGGCCGTTGAGCAAACAGAAGTTGTGTCGCTTGATCAAAACTATGCACAAGATAGACAGTCCTCGACTTACGGCCACAATTGAGCCCAAACTTTCTGTTGCTAAGCGACACAATTGTTAAATGAGTTTTGCTCCAATTTGTGACCTTTCTTGCCACAGTTGTTAAGTGAATCATTGGAGGTGTTAAGTTAGTGACAAGGTTGTTAAGTGAATTTGCCTCCGCACTGACTTTGCTTACATGACTCCGGGACACTGCAATCATCATAAATGTGAGTCAGTTGCCAAGCCTCTGAATTTTGATCACATGACTATGGGGTGCTGCAACAGTCATAGGTGTGAAAAAAATGGTCATAAGTCACTTTTTTCAGTGTTGTAACTTCGAATGGTCACTAAACGAACTTTTGTAAGTCGAGGACTACCTGTAATGAAATAAGGGTCAAATTACTTCCAGGACTGCCTCTCCTTGAGGGTATCTGCCCATCCTACTAAGTTAATTAATGTTTGCCATCTGATGGGACCTCAGAGTCGGGCCTTCTTGGTGGCTGCTCCGGTCCTTTGGAACAACCTGTCACTTGAGACCTGAGGGATTCCTCCCCTTTTAATCACCCAAAGGACTGTGTAGATCTGTTTGGGGACTGAGCTGTGAGGATGATTGGTTTGGTGCCTGGAGAAGAAAGAGTACTTTCGTTTTAAATTATGTTTTTTATGGATTGTGTGAATTGCATAAAGTTGCATATGAGATAGGTGGCCACATAAATCCAATAAATAAATAAATAAAACAATGAAACCCACAGGAGAGTTTTGTAATACAGTATCTTACTTTATGGAGGCTTCCCTGTTTGTAAAAGGCAGTCCTTTAGTTGAAGACTTTTTCTTTGTCAGTTTTCCCTAACATGGCACTTTCCTGATGTAAAGTATCACAACTTCCATAGTCCCAAACCAGAGAAACTATAAGCATAACAATTCAACATATCTGGAGGGCTAATCCAATAATGCTCAGCTAGGTTCCAGTCACATGGTTTCTCCATTTGCTGAGAGGTACTGTATTTGTGTTGTTACTTTCTATCTCACACACACATTTAATGTAGATAGTTATGTTTTGAGTCCATGATGGTGAGATAAATTCTCTTTCTGCATTGGTGGTCATTGTCATCTCTGTAGACCTTAGCCCCGGTTACCTCTTTTAACTATTTAAAACAGACACTGTCCAATAATAAATTAGATATCCTGTTTCCTTGGTTTGCAACATATGATAGCATATTTTTAGCACTTGAATGGTAACAACCACAGTGCAAATTATCAAGGAGGCAGTAGCTCTCAGAGTAAGCTTTATCTTCTTCCTGTGTCTTCCTTTAACTTTTGAGTCACTGAAATACCCATGGTCCTGTCAACATGGATGATTTACCATAATGGCTTGTTCTGAGTAGGTTTCTATGGAAGGCATATTCTTACAACTCATTACAAAAAAACAGTGAAATTGCATGAATGTCCAGATAATCACTTTTCCTATGATAACTTTTTCTGAGCTGTTTTTTTCCATTTAAAAAGAGGTTTCCAAATTAGAACTTTAGAACATGAAGTAAAATCTGCTACAGTAGAGAGCTAAACTAATATGGAGAACCATAAGCTGAGAATTACCAGCTTTGTATTTTATAGTAGTCAAGCACTCTTTCTGGATAAAGAACCTAGAGCAGTGGTGGCGAACCTGTGGCACGGGTGCCAGAGGCGGCAGTTGGAGCCCTCTCTGTGGGCACACGTGCCATTGCCCCAGCCTCGCCTCCCCCATGACCCCCTCCTCTCCAGCAGCCCCCCTGAAGGAAAGTCACCCCTGAGTGTGGCCCACGTGGAGCAGCGCAGCCAAGGACAGGGTGGCCAGGCAGTATAGACAAGACTCTGCCCTCACACCCCATCGTGCACAGTTGATGCTGCAGGGTGCACTATAGCACTGCTGGGCTGCCTGGGCGATCTGCGGCGGGCCCTAGAGGTGGTGAGTGGCCCTGCGGGCAGACGGGCGGGGAATGGGGGGCAGAGCAGGGGCGGGGCAGGGGGTGGAGTGGGGGGCGGGCCTAGTTTGGGGGCACTCGGTCTCTAAAAGGTTCGCAATCACTGACCTAGAGAATGTGAATTTCCATTGTTCCCTTTGTATTTAAACTATGCTTTACCCACCTGAGTCTTGCAACCCAAAGAATTAATCAGGCAGCTGATTTCAGCAGCAAAGGTCACCGTTTTATGGGGTCTTGTAATTCTGACCTATCTTTTATTGAAATTACATTATTGAAATTACAAATATTAAATTAAAATTAATTATAATAGTGTCAAGGCTGACTCGTAACACACCGCTACTCGCAACTTGACTACAGAGGCTAGGGGAGGGGGGAGGGGGGAATCATTGAAATGTATGGGGAGCTGGGAGGGAGCTAAGGAATTTATGTGAGCCCTTGACAGCCTGAGAAAGTCCCAACACTTCAAGGTGGTGTTGGGAACCTGATGGGAACTTTTCGAGTGGTGAAGACTATTTCCCAAAACAATATGATTGAATTGTGTTGGTGCATAATGGACACGAGGTGGCCTGGGGAGGAAAAGGGAGAGTTTAACTATGCTACCTTTCATGCCAAAACCTCAAAACCCGCTTGGCTTCTTCTGTACCTATATGGATCTATCAGTAAAGTTATACTCTTGATAAAATAATGTCCCAGGAGTTATTTTGCTGCATATGCCAATGGGATGGTTAACAAATGGATTAGATTAGACAAAATTAGCTTAGATTAAAATTAATAAAAATAAATATTAAATTAAATCCCTTAATCCAGGAGGTGAAGATTTAAGATACCGAAAAACGTTTCTGTGTTGCGGCTCTGGAATTAGCTCCACTCTAGTTTTGTCCAGGATCCAGATGGACTCTAATTCAATCGTCTTTTGGAAAGCTATCAAAACGTGACTGTTCCAAAAAGCATTTGGAGATTAGAATCTATGTTTTGTGTGCCATCTGTTTATCCCAGTTTGAGCTCCTTTTAATGTGTAGTACGATGTGGCTTGCATTCTAATTTAGATGTCTGAATTTCACCCAGAGATGTGAAATTCTAGTTGTATTGAAATCATGGAAAATAAATAAAACTGTTTACACTGAAAATCCCCCCCCCATCTGCACAGCACAGAAATGTAACATATGTCAACATCTGATTTCACTTTAAAAGCAGTGAAATGGATTGTTTATTTACTTAGGCATGACTGACAATAAATCTGCATATGTCCCTAATTAATTTTTTTATTTATTTAGTTAATAAATTAATATAAATTTGGAAAATTTTAAAATGGAGTATTTTGACATATACTATCAATATCTTGTCTATATACAGCACAGGATTGGGGAGGATTCCCCCACTTTTAGCTCAGGAGAAGAGGCCTATATCCTACCTTGAATTGATTCAGGGTGCATATATACACACACACATATCAAATGTGTTTATAATAGTAAAAATTGATTGATTGAATTATGGAAAACTAGATTTAATGACTTTCACTGTAATGTAATATATGTTTAGTCAGAAATCAGCTCTACTGTGTTTAGCACAATGTGCTCTCTAGTAAGAATGTAAGTATATATTAGTCAACTGGAAATATTATTATATACTTTCATCTTATAATAATAATAATAATAGTAAAGTTGGAAGGGACTTTGAAGGTCATCTAGTCCAACTCCCTGCTCAGGCAGGAAGCCCTATACCATTTCGGACAAATGGCTGTCCAGTCTCTTCTTAAAAACTTCCAGTGTTGGAGCATTCACCGCTTCTGGAGGCAGGTTGTTCTACTGGTTAATTGTTCTCACTGTCAGGAAGTTTCTCCTTAGTTCTAGATTGCTTCTCTCCTTGATTAGTTTCCACCCGTTGCTTCTTGTCCTGCCTCCAGGCACTTTGGAAAATAGCTTGACTCCCTCTTCTTTATGGCAACCCCTGAGATATTGGAACACTGCTATCATGTCCCCCCTCGTCCTTCTCTTCATTAAACTAGACATACCCAATTCCAGCAGCCATTCCTTATATGCTTTAGCCTCCAGTCCCCTAATCATCTTTGTTCCTCTTCTCTGTACTCTTTCTAAAGTCTCAGCATCTTTTTTACATCGCNACAGAGCCTTGGGGCACCCCACTACACACTTCCCTCCATGTAGATGCGGTTCCATTGAGGACCACTCGCTGAGTACGGCCGGTCAGCCAGCTACGGATCCATCTGGTGGTGATGCTGTCTACCCCACATTTTTCTATCTTGTCAAGTAGTAGGTTGTGATGTACTTTATCAAATGCCTTACTGAAGTCCAAGTAAATTAGAAATGTTTAATCAAAAAGAGAGAAGCAACCTGGAATTAAGAGAAACTTCCTGACAGTGAGGACAATTAACCAGTGGGACAGCTTGCCACTAGAAATCGTGGGCACTCCATCACTGAAGATTTTTAAGCAGAGGCCAGACAGTCACTTGTCTGAGATGGTATAGGTTCTCCTGCTTGAGCAGGGGGCTGGACTAGAAGACCTCCAAGGTCCTTCCAGCTCTATTCTATTCTATTCTATTCTATTCTATTCTATTCTATTCTATTCTATTCTATTCTATTCTATTTTCTATTCTACTCTACTCTACTCTACTCTACTCTACTCTACTCTACTCTACTCTACTCTACTCTATTGCTCGGTGGCCCCAAATCATGTTGTGTGTTTACAAATCAGTGGTATGGGATTAATTATATAGATGGAACTTTAATAAAGTGGCTGTAAAAATGAACTATGAATAAAATGAAACACTATGAATAAAATGAACACTATGAATAAAATGACAGTGACTTTCCTAGAATGAGTGACTGTTAAAATTGGTCACACCACGTAATACTTGGCTATATGGAAAATAAAAGCTGATGTGTGAAATACCTTAAGCTGCTATTTAAAATGCTGACTTTGGAAGTATTGCTCTTCTGGCTTGTAAATATGTAAGAGCAAATTTCTTGTTTCCAAGTGGTAAGTTGTGTGTTCACAACTTTGTTTATATCTTTGTCTCCATCTCCGTCTCTATCTGCCAGTCTATCTAATTGGAATGAAAAAGGATCATTGCAGTTCAGCTTTTCCAATATGATACCTCCAGAGGTATTAGGAATGGAAAGATTCCTAATCATTTCCCAAACATCTGTTGGGAAAATGTTATCTCTTTGTGCTAAAAAAAATCTATTTTATGCAAAAACTGGAGGAGAATCAAATTTACATGTATCTTTGTTGAACTTGTATCAGAGGATATGGTGTACAAGTTGGTAAGATATTTAGTATTATTATCTTTTTTATAATACTTTTTATTAATTTATCAAAATATAAAATACAAAGAGAAATTTTAAAAAGTAATAGAAAACTAAGGAAGGGGAGAGAAAAAGAAAGAAAAAGAAAATATGCTGTAAAGAGGGAAATGGAAAGAAAACGTAACCAACTTCCAACTCTCTTTAGCATAGAAGATAACAACATTACAACCTCAACTTTGTACTTCTACACAACAGAATATACTAGCCATTTCTATAGCAACAAACCTATAGTAAGATATTTACTATTATTATCAAACAGAAAAATATCTTTGACTTACAGTTTTGTGTTTAAGTTACAAGACCTCAGGTATTTATGACATAGAACAATGTTTCTCAACCTTGGCAACTTTAAGATGCATGGAATTCAACACCAAGAATTTCCCAGCCACCATGTCGAAGTCCACCCATCTTAAAATTGCCAAGGTTGAACAAAAGAACGGAAGGTTCATGTTTTTAGCAAAGACAATAATGCTGGCTTTATTTTGTTAAACTTTATTAAAAATATATTTTATTTTTCAACAGTATTGAAAATGCTGTTTACAATGGAACCACAATATGCAGCAATCACAGATATCATATTTATCATATTTATTCATTCATCTGCTTCAGAGTTGCCCCATACAAGAAAACAAGTATAACAGAAGATTCTAATTATATGTATGATTGCATTTTAAACAAAAAAGTGGAGGATTTTGGATCCTTCAGATGCTAGTAAATTGGTTCCCTCACCATCCCTTATCATTGGCCATATTGGTTGTATGCTGGGTGTTCGTCAGCAGCATCTGAAGATCTATAGATTACCATTCCTCTTTGGGATAGTAGCAAATACCGTAGAAAAATCTGATCTGCACAACATCAAATATTCTGCCAATTCTAAAACAAACTATTGTTAAATAACAGTTTAAAATTAAGACCAGCTGATAATTCCTTTTCAGAGAGCTACTGAGCTGGTAAATCTTTTTTGAGGGTTTTTCTTTTTTTCCTTTTTTGCTAAAAATCGTCAGTCTTTCATTTTCCAGTTCTGGAGACAAGCTGAATGGCCTTGATCCATTCTGTACGTTCTGCAGAGGTAGCTGCTTGAAGGACATAGTGCACCTCATTTGCGGTAATAATCTCAAAGAGGTTTCCCTCCACTTCATTTTTTTTGCCTGGTTTGGAGAGGACAGAGAAAAAAAAGTGAGCAAAGGACCAGGGAGAGGGCTTGTTTCAGCACTTCTGCCTCTGAAGAAATAACTCACATCCATTCTTATTGGATAACAAGCATAATTGAAACTCTTTGCATTTCCATTTAATCCACATACAAAATTTCTACATTTATAAGACTCTCCTTCTACTTAGATATGTAGAGCCAACTGGTCCATTTTTATTTTTTTTTGCCATTTAAAGTTAAGCTGCCACTTCCCAGAATTGGGTTCCACCCCAAAGAGAGAGGGAAGGAAGGAGGGAGGGAGCTAGCTTCCTGGCACCTCACCTCCTTCCTGACAGTAGAAATACAACAACAACATATAAAATATGTTATTTAAGTATATAGCATACCAATGCAAAAATTAATATTAAGATATTTATATTTATTCATAGTTAATGTAGAAATGAACTGCAGCATGAGGCTTGCCTTGGAAGCAACATTTTCCCAGTTATTGGGAGTGAAAAGACCATATTAATTAGGTATGCTATAATTTTCAGAATGCTAGTCTGAAAATCAGGCAATGCAGGCTCATGGGAACCCCTCACTTTTGGAAAATCTCTCCAAAACTGCACTACTGCTTTTAACTTAAGTACTCCTGCTTAGTGATTACCATCTGATGTATCTTCAATTGCCGTCACTACACAGCCCCTCAAATGAATGGCTCCAAGTGGCTCTTCTCCCTGAAAGAAATTTCATTCAATATTCATGCAGACTCAGACTCCAGGAAAGAAATGGTGATCTCAAGACAGCACTGCTTTTAGTGGCAGAATACAAAGGCGGCATGTAGACTAGCTCTTCATAATTTCTCTCTGGATAAGGAGAAAACTTGAGATTGACCATAAATGCTCCATACAGTTGCTCCTCATGAGGAGACTCAAGACAGCAGTTTTACAGTGGATTTAGCAAGTTTACAGTGGGAGATGAAGGAATTGCCATCTTGCTTAAACATTTTCAAAAGGGCATTGGATCCCGTACTCTCTTTTCTAATTATTTGGGAAGTTGCTTGTTAACTGCTTTTCAGCTACTAGGAATCTTTGGATCAATAGGTTTTACAGCACCAGGCGAGTTTCCTTCAATCCTTAGTTAGAGAAGTTTTAAACACAACTTTAAGCACTTAATTTGTTTTCTTTTGGGGTAAACAGCAAAACTGTGATTAGAACTTTGATTTGGAAGGTTACAAATAAACTAGGGGTCCAGATGGATTTGAAATAAGATTTTGGAATCAATTATAAAAATCCTTCCCACAGGAAAATACTTTTATTTTAAATTCTCTTTAAAAAAAATAAAAAAGGTAAAATGGGACTTTGAAGGTTGAACATTAGAGAAAACCAGAAGGAACTAATGATTGCAATGAAAGGAGAAGCACACTTAAATTTGACATATTAGTGCAAAATAAAGAAAAAATATTTTAACATTAGACGTACTGAAGGATATGCTAATGCTAGATCTAGAAGTGAATTTTAAGAGTGTCTACCTCTATAGACTATGTTTTAAAGATGTTATGAAAGAAGAGCAAGTCTTATCTGACAAGACAGACTCATTTGAAATTGGATTTTAAAATGACAGGCTATAAGAATGACGTGGAAAAAAGATATCACACATACAAGAGAAACCAGCTGATGTCTTCATAAATAATTAATAATTAAAAAGGATGTATAAAAATAACAAACCAAGAGATAATTTCCCTCTATATTGGATTTACAAAAGAGGTTTGTATTTTGGGAGAATGAATAAAGAAAAAATTGAAAAGAAATCAAGTTCTAGGACATTATTTAGAATAAAGACTGATATTAAAGGTATGTACTGTATGTATGAGTAGTTTTGCTGACATCTCCAGAGTCTTTATAGAAATTCTTAAACGAAACACATGAAGAATAAACTGTAGAGAATGGGACTATGCACACTGTGCACACAAGCCCTAAGATTACTTCCTTATATATTGCCAATTCCTTCCCCAACCTCCTCAAGATATCAGAAGGAATCCTTTTAAGACGGAAGGAAGGAAGGACTCACATGTCTTAGTCAGATCTGTGGTTTGGAAGAAACAGCATCATATTAGTTTAAAGGTCTTCTTCGTGAACTGTCTGACTTGGGGAACTCCCTTCTGAGGAATTTCTTAATAGGACACAGGTTCTAGGGCACAGTTTCACTATTATTACAAATAATTTTGTGGCTTATTGGCTTTCCAACAGCTAATACTTAAATGAGAATCTATTTTCTTTCAGCAAATTCTTTGGTTGACATTTGACTTAATGACAAGAAGGGAAAAAAGAGGAAGAGAAGTAGATAAGATAAGAGCTGTTCAAGCTCCCTTTCAGATTTCTTTGCTTATAAGGACGTCATGGAGAAATAGAGATGGTGCCAAAGATATAAGAGGCATGGTCCCATTATCTCTGCAATTTGTTTTCACATGTGCATAAAGAATGCCTTTGGTTGTCCAAGTGTTTGAAGGATAACAAAACTTATTCATGTATAGAGATAATGGAGCAGCCTTTTCCACACAGGTGATATCCAGATGCGTTGGAGTCCAAAAACTAGAACCCCCTAGGTTCTGGATATTGACATTCAGTACTACCAAAGACAACTGTGCAAGACTATACAAATCCACTAGAGTTGTCTACTCAGGAAGTGGCTTCATCAAAAAGTAAACTGCATCACTTAATGCTGATAAAATATATTTGAGCTTTATTATGAAGGATAGGTGCTAATAGTAAATTATGGGTGCTAATAGTAAATTAGTAGTAAACATACTATTCCTACAGTGTTCAGTAGGCGATTGCATCGCCAAGTGGCATTTCAACAAAACTGAGTGATAAACACACTTACTGCTGCAGGATCGTAGTAATGCATGTAGGCAGGGTCCTCTCTCAAAACAAATTTCCGCACTTTCCAGTTTTTCCTTCTATGACCCTAAATAAATATTAAGAAAGCATAATTTTTATTCTTCTGCTATGTAGGCATAAATGTCAAACTATAACCAAGCCTTGTTCTCACAATTGAACAAGACAGTTTAAGTTATCCTCGTTCTAATAAAATCAATAGCAAAGATTCCAGTGATTTTATTGGACTTTTCTCTGCTGATAAAATTGGTTATTTTATATGACATAAACCAGAGTCAATAACTTCTATCCTTAGGACTGAGTTCCCTTTTTGCAGATCTTAGAGCCTCTTGCTTTGGATTACCATCATTTGGCTGAATTTGATGATTTTCTCATAATTTTGAGTATATGGTAAGTAAACACAACCAGTATGAAGTGCAAGCTATGAAATGAATTTACTATTTTAAAACAATATATTCTACCTTCCCTTCCTCCAAATAGAGAATGGGAGGGTGTGTGGGCAGTGGGGAACACTATTTTTCTCACAGATATTGCCTGGTTGCCTCCTTATCTATAGATCCTGGCCACCAAAAGATTTTCCATGTTTGATTTAAACTCAGCCACCTATATGTATTTATCATATAATTACATGTAATATGAATATCACATAAATTATATTATGTGTATACAACCTTTCGGGGCATGACTTTTTTCCTGACTTTCAAGCTTGCTTTTTATCAATTAAAAAATATGAATAAAAATCTCAGTTCTGGTTTTGTCTCTTTTTTCCCTTTTTTGTGTATCTTTTTTACCCCTTTTCTTAAAAATGCTTATTAAAAATCTTGTTGAAAAGGTAAAGAAAATGTGTCAAAAAGCAAAATGGACAGCATAAAAGGCAATTCAGTGGACTTTTACAACTGGTGATTTGAGATTTTTAATGAAATAGATATAAAATGTTTCAAGTTTAATTTGTTAAAGGTTACCTTTTAATAGATCTACTAGTCTATTAAATATGGGTAGCAAAAAATAAGACTTAAACTTTATGTCTTTGAAACTCAGTTAAAAACTGATGATCAGTTCTACCGTAGGTCTTGATCATTTCCACAAAATGTTGCAATTTTTTTAATTTTCTGCCAGAACTGCATGAATCAAGTCGTAAACTCAATGAGTCATATGCTTTTAAGTCTTTGAGTGTTCTATATGTGAAATCCTACTGTAATTCTATTAAAGCCAGATATGTTGAATGGAACCATTGGGACATCAGATGAGTGTTACATTTAATCTGTACTACCAAGGAAAATTACTCTTTTGGCTATCTGTTATATTTTAGCTCTCTTTCCAAAACTGTTGCAAGGGCAGATGACATCTTTTTTAAAAAACATTTACTCATATACCAGTAACAATCAGCTCATAGAACTGGTATGGATGTACAGTAAATCTAGACTTTTCAATACCAGTCCTGCCTTCTGATATATATTTCTTGCCTCAAAAGCAGGTGAGCTTTGTTTTTCCCTTTTCAAAAAAGCCCTCCACCTCTTATTCTGTTCTGTGGGTTGAAACAAGTTAGAAGCTGGTGAGTGGGGTCAGCAAGTTAGCTCAGAAATTTACAGAGTGGCTGTATCCCCACTAGCAACTGATTGCTACTTAGCAATGCTAAAGTGCATGATGCTACGGATGCAGAATATAGCCAGGAAAATTCAGAGAATGTTGAGTACTTTGGAGATATTTTTAGACCGGCTGATTTCATTAAACATGTAATACATAAGTTTATATTTTATGTACCAAAAAACAAGATATATACCAACCTGTTTCAGCAGACAACCCTGTTTGACCACCAGGCCTCTGAATTCTTCCTTGAAGACCGTGTCATCATCACTGGAATTGCCCTCACAGAAGAAACCACTGTCTGCCTATTTTAAGAAATTGAAGAAGACAAGTTGATAAATGTCTCCTAGGATAGTTTGGGCTGTTAAATAATGCTAGCATTAGTTGGACATTAAAAAAAAACCTGTTTGTTTTAGAGAATGGAGAAACCATAGGCTTATCTACCCATCCTTCCAATAGGGCCAACTTTTTGGGTATGTATCTACTAACTTTCTCTTTAGAACAGAGGACAAACAGACAAAGACTTTTTTTTTGTAGTTTGCCATAGCTGCTTTTCCTTCTTGACAAATATATTACTAACTTTATCTTTTATGCTATAAACAGACTTTGGCAGATTTTGCCTTGTCCTAGGCAACTTACCTGTAATCCCCATATGAAATAAATAAAGAAATAAAATGAGCAGCTGAGGCTCATAATACAAGAAGGGCTCAGTTAGAAGACACAGTAAAGTTTGTGGCCTGTGTCTTAATTCACAGAATTATACAGCTGGATGGAAAAGTGAAGGTGCATGATAAAAAGAAGCTATTCAGCTTGGTGAGGATAAGCTAAGGACTGACATCAGTATTGTTTAATCAATCAAATATGGTCTCTTGAAACACTATTAACATATCTTGCCAGATTAGGATGATTATGGCCAAGTAGAAAAGGCAGCAGCCAAAATAAAAGAATTAAATCCATCTCTTAAAAGTCCTTTAAGTAAAAGATTATCTTTTTCTAAATAGTACGTGAGCACTCTATCTTAGCAAACTTATATATTGTATAGAGATTTGCCAATCAGGGTCCTAAATAATTTTTAACACAGTATTTGCACAAACATATAGAGTGAAACTCAAAGTTGGGTAATGTCACACCTTCCGATTTTTTGAATCAACTTCCATCAATTTAGCCACTATAGTTTATGGCATTATGGAGATTATGGTCACCATGGATGATGTGATATCAGATTGCTGACTATTTTCTAGGTAATAGAGGACAAGTTGTGTGAGCCTACTTTTAGGCCAAACTTGATGTGCACATGCTAAAGATGTTTATTGATCTGACTATAAAACAGAGATGACAGAGGTCAACCTTTATCATTATTTGGAATTTAAAAAGTATAACATCTATGCTGCTTTCATCTTTCTTTCCCACTCAGAATAATCTTTCATGTCATAAAATATAAAATGGGAAAGTGTTTAAGCTGCAGGTTTATGGAGTGGGAAGTTGGGAAGGATATGGTTCAGCTGATAGATCATGCTCCAAGTACTGATAAAAATAGATCTCCCTCTCTGTGGTTATCATCAGATGGATCAGCAGATGTTTTGCAAGCAGACCCATGGTTGATTTATCCCTGAAGCTCTCCACAAGTTCAGCAATTCTCATAGAGAAGTAACCAGGGCTTTTTTTGTCATAGAACGCCCAGAACGGAGTTCCGGCACCTTTTTTGGATGGGACCTTGTAGGGTAGGCAAGGCGGGTTGTATGACATGTGTGAGTTCTGGCACCTTTTTTTTTTTTTTTTTTTTACAAAAAAAGCACTGGAAGTAATAATATCTGAAGTCTGGTTGGATTGACTTGATTTCCCAAAAGCATATATGTTGAACTCATATCTATGATTAACCATCACATGATAAGAAAAAAAACCTGCAAAGTCTATACATTTGTAATCAAACATTACACATTACACATTCCTATGAAATGACAGCAATTACAAAGGAAGTCTATACCATACTGACTCAGCTCAGAGGCTCCATATACATATATGGAGCATATATGCTATGATTTTCTACATAAAATGCTGAATCACATTTTTTCTTCAAAAGAAGCTATCAAATTATTTTCTAATTAATAAATGCCAGAAACCATTATAACTGACAGATTAATAAGACAAGCCTGTGCACATCTATTCAAAATTAAGTAAATCCCCCTCAGTTTGATATAGATGTAGTTAGAATTTCATTCTAAGGCACAAATTAATTATTAAATCATTCTATAATTACTATACTTTGGTAATGCAACCTGCTGTCATTGTAATCAAGTATAAAAATTAGCTTGGTGGGTGTTTTAACACAAGCTCAGCCTCAAAGTAAAAAAAAAAAGTCTTCTAATAGATACCTGAAGTATACTGTTTTGCGTTCACCAATATATGAAAATAAAGACAATTAATTCAAGGGAGTGGCTTTGGACTGCAAATCTGGTGTGTCTTTTCATGGGTGAGGGGGTAAAAGTTACTAATTATCATTAATTTACCGAAGCGTTATGCCTGAACCACTCCAGGAGTAAAGTTAGTGCAGAATTTATATGCTTTGCATGTGGAAGCATAAAAAGTAGAATTTTCAATTCATACAGAATGTGTATGATGTTCAGACTGGCAGCTGGAAAAGCATCTGGTCTGGTCTAATGCAATGTTTTCTTTAAAAAAAAAGAATTGTAGATACACACACACAAACATCTGTGAGTACCACTTTGGTTTTTTTGTTTAAAAAAGAGTGAGATAGGGAGAGCAAGCAATGCATTAGATCAGTTAAGATGCTTTTCTTGTTGCTTGTTGGATAGGTATACTCCCACATTTTTCTGTGATTAGATAAAGAAGAAAACATCTTGACACTTACAAAATAGTAATAGGCATCCTCAATATCCAAGAAGGGGGTTTCTGATAGGCCTTGAAGTGCATTCTTCGATGTATCACCAGCAGCCTGAAAGTAGCCTTCATTCAATAGGGCAGATGCCAGCACTATACCCTCTTGGCGATTTCGTAATGAATTGTTTGACAGTAACCAATCGATCACAGAACTACCTGATGACAAGGAGAAGAAGAAAGGATGGTCACCAAAGATACATAAAAAAACAGTAGATATGGTAAGGATTAAGAAAGCAGAAAAACAAATCCCAATGATGACTATCTCTGAATCTTACTTGAAATAGATTATAATGTTCCAGTTTAATGAAAAGAAGGACTAGAGGTGACATGATAGCAGTGTTCCAATATCTCAGGGGCTGCCACAAAGAAGAGGGAGTCAAGCTATTTTCTAAAGCACCAGAAGGCAGGACAAGAAGCAATGGATGGAAATTAATCAAGGGGAGAAGCAACCTAGAATTAAGGAGAAATTTCCTGACAGAACAATTAATCAGTGGAATGTTGCCTCCAGACATCTTTAAGGTTTTTAAGAGAAGATTGGACAACCACTTGTCTGAAATGATATAGGGCAGGGGTCTTCAAACTCGGCCCTTTTATGACTCATGGACTTCAACTCCCAGAATTCCTCAGCCAGCGTGTCTGGCTGAGGAATTCTGAGAGTTGAAGTCCATGAGTCATAAAAGGGCTGAGTTTGAAGACCCCTGCTATAGGGTTTCCTGCTTGAACAGGGGGTTGGGCTAGTTGACCTCCAACTCTTTATTCTATTATAATAAATACTTAGACTGTAGCTAATGTTTTTCTAATGTCTTCAGAGTAAGTTTTTGTAAGCATTAGCAGTTAGAAGGAGGAGGGACTCAGTCCCTGCAATTCCTTGTAGTACTTCCCCAATCATTATAAAGGATACTCCAAATTTCTTTAGTCAACTGAAATCATTTCTCTATTCTATTCACAAAAGTTTTGGTACGTGCATCAATTTCTGGGAAGCATGCAGTCTTAATTATTTTTTATAACTCATATTTTGTGACAATAAGTTGGACGGTATGAATGTTAGATATGCCAGGAATTAAAAACATAATAGTTAATGGCTACCAAGCTTTTGGAAAAGTGGACTGTAATATATATCCTTTGTTTTGAGAAATATTGGAATGTAATTTGATTTAGGATAGGATAGGATAGGATAAGATGATACCACTCTAATGGCAGAAAGTGAAGAGGAACTAAAGAGCCTT
>NW_015386121.1:179305-192049 GCF_001527695.2 Protobothrops mucrosquamatus | reverse complement strand
CGGCCCTCTCAATTCCTGGCAAATAGATGGGGAAGAAATGGAGGTAGTGACAGATTTTATTTTCCTGGGCTCCAAGATCACCTCAGATGGGGACTGCAGCCAAGAAATTAAAAGACGCTTGCTCCTGGGGAGGAAAGCTATGGCAAATCTAGACAGCATACTAAAAAGCAGAGACATCACCCTGCCAACAAAAGTGCGTGAACTTAAATGGATTCCAGAAGATGGTAGAGGACAGGAAGACCTGGAGGAACGTTGTCCATGGGGTCGCGATGGGTCAGACACGACTTCGCAATTAACAACAACAAAGGATAGGATAGGATAGGATAGGATAGGATAGGATATCCTTTTCACCAGAATTGAATCCCTCAGATTATTTTATTTCTTTATGCAATTTATTTGCTGCCTTTTATTCCTTATTTTATGTCATCGCTATAATTCTAATTTCTTGGAATACAACACATTATAGTTCCATGTTTAGCATATATTTTAATTTATCTATTTTTTTGTTATTTAAGCAATTCTTAACTTCCTACCTGTAAAACAGTGATTGAAAATTTTCTTGTCTTTTTCCAGCTTCATTTCCCGTATCCCCTTGTTAGGGTCTTTCATAGAGAGATACAAAGCACTGTGCAGAAAACAAAAGGGGTAAATATAACCATACTGAGATTTGTTTTAAACAGCAAAAAATAAACAATTTTTTTAAAACAAAGCAGCAACATTGTTGATAAAAAATGGCTTAAATAAAATCACAAAATTTTTAAGATTCACACTGAAGGTATCTAATGGACTTTGCTAGTTATTGTGATAATGGGCTATTGATTTGCCCAGATTTCTCAATCCTGTGGACAGCTTAAATTCTTATGCCTGAAAGAACATGTAGGAATAGATCAACACTTCCAAACAATGGCTTTTTCTAGATCCGTGCTCCAAGTCCATCATCTTAAAGTTGTTGAGGTTGACAAACATTGCTTTAGATAAAATACATCCATAATCTGGTATTGGAACATGGTTTGCATGTAATAGAAAATTAATATTCTTCCAGTTACTAATATTGGGTACTATCTCAAGCAAACCTCCTTGTGCCAAGTTTTTCAAACATCTTTTTAAACCTGGGAGAGAAATATGAACTAATTCTACTTTCAGGAAGCAACAGACAGCTGGAGATGCTGATCTGTGATGAGAGAGATGTAATAAGAAAAAAAAAGTGGCATTCGTAGCTACTTCACCTGACTGAAGTTGTCTCAGAAATGCTGCCAAAAGAAGTGTTTAACCTTCCTGAGAACAAGAATAGGGGGGGAAAAACACCTCTTTTTCTGAGACCAGAAAATATATAAGATATGCTTTCATTCCAGCTTGTTGATATAGAAGAATTAGGAATTTGGATGGCAAGTTTCAGAACAAAATAATTTAAGCAGCTGCTTCTGTAGCTGCCTCATAAAAATAAAGCTTTTGAAATAAAAGTATTTTCTCACATCCCACTTATATAAGCAATGTTTAGTTTTGGAACACACCTCAGATTGATGGTTTCAGGAAGCCTGATAGATTTCTTGGTTGATTTCCTGGAAAACCTTTGTCCTCCCAAAATACATTTGATGGCCTTCTTGATATCTTTCACCCAAGCATCTCTATCCTCAAGATGAGAAGCTTGGAAGATGTGATCCTGTTGTTTGGCCGTTGAGAGTTTAAAGACAAACTGGAATAAGAACAGATGTTATTGTTAGCCTGTGTGAATAGTTTTTTTTTTAGGCAGCTTATGTTAGCAAGCAGTGTAGAATTCCCCAGCTAAAGTGTCTAAACAGGCAATATTAAAACAACTGAGAAAAACAATCCTATTTATTGTTAATATAAGAACTCGGTATTGAGAGATGAATGCCTAGTTTCTTTAGCTCAGAGTTAGAAAGAGAAATGGTGATAGAAAAAAGGAAGAGTGCTCAGTTCTGGATCTTTTGCCATCCTTCAGTTAAGAAATGGGACAAATTCCACAGCACTGTAGATATGCTCCAATCTCTGCTGAAATAAGGAAAAAACCACATTTCCCCCTCAGTTGTAATAAACATACAGGTATGTTGTCTTTTATCCATTTGCCATTGTATATACCACAGACTGAGATGTGGACCCTACCATGCTTCAAAACGGCAACTCTCTTCAGATGATCCTTAGATTTGGCTAAGAAACAGCAGGAACTATAAGCCTTATTCAGTTTATTTACTTCTATATGGAGTGCACCAAAATACTTTCCCCTTTCTATTTTATTGTATATCTTTTAAATAAATATCTCCCTATTATTTGGACAGGAGCTTTCAGGGTCTTCTGATTGTCTCAAGAGAGATTTGGTTTATTGTGTATCAGTCCAGACAGAAGTATCTACTTGCAATGCCTACAGGGAGAGGGATAGAAAATAAATAATCTATTCACAGTTTAAAGATTTCACTGACTTTAAAATTCAGAGGAAATATGGATGGAAGCAGCACAGTTCAGTTGTTTCAATCCAGTTCCCACTGACTGCTACTTATGCAAGGAGAATGGGGAAATGGAAGACTCCTTTTTCTGAAAATATTGCACCTCAAGTGCTTGGTTGAAAAGAGATGAAATACTAAGTACTAAGCATTCTATACCAGAGCAAGACTGTAGTTTGAAATGTGTTAGTAACAAAACCACAGTACTGTAAAAACTATTTTCACAGATGACTTGAAGGGGGAAAAAAAAGGAAATGTGTACAAGGGCTGCACATGAATCCATTTTTACTAATGATTTTATTATTATTTCTTAAAAGTACAGCAGAGAACATTGTGTTAACACAGTAGTTAGCAGTATATCAGAAATACTGTGGTGACTACTGAGCCAAAGGAAATTGTCTCTAAGATCAGTCGCTTTTCCATTAACTTTGCTTTTTATATATACCGTATATTCTTTTCTTTACATTCATAGGAACAAAAGAAACAGCTGTGCTGGATCCAACCAAAAGACCATTTTGTTCAAAACTCACTGTGGCCAACCCGGTATCTATTTGTGATTACTTTTTTGGCTCTTTTGTCACTAAATAAAAATTATTATTTGTGATTACTGGTGATGATGTTACCTATGCTGTCAAGGTTTTATTCCTATCAACATTTCCTGCAAATATGAAGTGATGGGGACATGTATGCTGGATGTTAAAGCCAAGAGTATGGCACGGCCTATAGGACATGTGCAACCTTCCATCATTTCTCTTATAGCCACTAGAATCTCAGATTGCATCCTAAGGGCAAAAGTTTGGGACTTTGGGGTTGGATGAGGTGGTTCCCCTGTGAGTAATTAGGAGCAAAATAATGATCATAAGATTCCACAAGGCTTAAAAGGCCAATTCTGCCTTTTAGAACACTCCAACTTCCAAATGCACAATGCCTTGGAATGATGCTTTCAGAATAATTTCATTCCATCCTACTACGGTGATATCATAATATCATTTGGCCCATGAAGGATACATATTTATATACATAAATACACAGGCAATGCACATATAGTCCTTAAATACACATCCACCCACTTCCTTTGAATGCAAAGGGTGTTGCCTACTCTTGGAATAGGCCTTACTTCAACATGCTTCAGAAAACATAAATACTCACTGTTCGTTTAGCAAAATCCTGGCAGGGACTGGTCAGTGTGCTGTTCTTGAGGGGAATCATTCCTTTAGGATTGTTATCAGTCTTCTTCTTAAAGAATTCAATTCCATCTTCTGACAGCACTACCCACATGGGCTTCCAGGTATTAAACATACTCCCCTGTATCAATCAATTAAGAGAGTATTATCTAGACAGCCTAGGATGGCACAAAAAGAAGTTTTTATTGCTATTTAAAGAAAGATTATAAGAATGAATATTCACATCCCAGGAATGGTTTGATATACTCTACACAGTTTGCTTTGCAGCCATTTCCCCACTGAATGTCAGCAGGTGATTTCAGAATGATGGATAGCTACAAATGGGATTGGCTTGTTGTCACACTGGAGAGACTTGAGAAAATGTCCTTTAGTGGGCCCCATGCCCTCTCTTAGGCATTCCACCAGTTTAGAGTCTTCTTTCTGTCACCTTTTTCTTTCTGTACTCTTTGAACACATTCCAGTGTTTCCTCTCTCATAATCAGACAACAGTACTTCTGAATGCTTCTGGAGTTTTGCATTGAAAATAAGTGTAAGACAACATGAGATGGGTTGGGAGCTATTGACAGCAAGACCGATAGCTATGGCTATAGGACACCACTAAACAAGATCTATGAACCTGCCAATAGTTGGCCCTACCTTGACTTCCCCAACCTTGATCCTTTGAAATGTATTAAAGCTATGATTCTTAGAATTCCACAGCCAATACATTCAAAGGACACTGGCTTGAGCTTCAAAATCTGTAGGTGGTGGTGGTGGGGAGTGCCTCTACTTTTTCAAAAATAAGGATGTCTTCAAATTAAGCTTGGTCCTTGGAATTGGTTAAGTTGACATGTCAACTGTTTTAAACAAAGAGATTTTATTTGGTCTTGCTTCTGGTTCTTATGCTTGCAATAGAAAAAAAATGAAATTTAGAATCTAGTTTGAAGATTTAATAATTGTGTAGTTGTAGAGCTGGCTTGTAATCATTATAGGCAAGGTAAAAAGTTGAGGTTGTAACTGTATTGGTCTTTTACTGTGTTAGAATGGGAAGTCAACATTTTTCTCTTTTCTCTTTTTTTTTTTTTAAAAAAAATCCTGCATTCCCCCTTTTTTACTTAATCCTTATTTTCATTATATTTTATAATAAACTTCAATAAAACACATGATTTTTTTAAAAAAGATAAAGCTTGACCCTGGGTCATGGACACAACCACGATTTTCTTGGCAATGGAACAAGAAGGGTTTGCCATTTTCTTCCCCCAATCTTTTTTTTTTTTAAGAGTTTTGATAGGCCTTGATCATCTTTGTGAGGGAGTGAAGTCGGGATTGCTGCCTGTGTTTCAGAAAATCAGCTGCAACAAGGCAGAAGAAACACTTCCCACACACTTCCCTCAGGCACTGAGACAGGCGCTCATAAATTTACTCACAAGCATCCCAGCCGATGTTGCAGCCTGCAGCCGCCTGTGCTAATTGAGCCACACCCTGGTGTTTTGACAGGTCTGACAGCCAGAGGCAACTTCACCCCATCCAGTTTTGAACTTACAAAAACAATTGCTAAGACAGAGTGAAAAAAGGGTGCGCCTAACAAGAAAGGTAAAAGCAAATGGCCTACAGATGAAGAAGCAGAGGTGACATCTGCAGATTGGCAGCTATCACAAGCAGGCAAGAGGACTTTCATTCAAGTGCTACAACTACAAGCTATGATGAGCACCGTATCCTGGTGGGAATCCGGCCTGGAGCTCGAAGCTTTGCCTGGTGCTCAGCAGCAGCTAGGAGAGGAACAACTACACTGAAAAGTACCTTGTCCCAACTAATGCAAGAACATTTGGAAAAAGCAAAGATTTTAAGTTACTTTTTTTAAAAAAACCTTATTTTGAACAGAATATTAACAGATTGATGAGGGCATGATGGCTCAGCGATTAAAGCTGGAAAATTGATAGTCCAGGTTTGAGAGCCGAGCTCTGTCCAATGGGTGAGTCTCTTGTTACTTGCCTCAGTTTCTGCCCACCTAGCAGTTTTAAAGCATGCAAATGCGAGTAGATAAATAGGTACTACTTCAGTGGGAAGGTAACAGCATGCTGTATGCCAGCCACATGACCACGGCAGTGTCTTCAGACAACGCTGGCTCCCTCGGCTAAGAAATGGAGATGAGCACCAACCCCTAGAGTGGGACATGACAGAGGAAACCTGTATACTCCATCTGATACCAACCAGATTTGAGCCTGCATAGCTTCTGAGAACAAGCGCTGCCATTTGCTGTTCCTCAAATTTAGACCCTAGAATAGCTGTCAGTCCTCCTGGATAAACCAGATAGGAAACATGACTAAATGAGCTGACTCCACATTTTTATAAAGCTACATTAATAGAATCTTGCAAGTCTGATGGTATAAACTTCCTGTTGCCACTTTTATCTGTCTGCTCCACTAGGACAGGTCCTTCTTAAGTTTCTTCCTCTTACAGTTAAGCACTTGGGGGGTTCCCCTTTCTCTCATCTGATTGTTTTCCAAGCAGTATCTCTTTCCCTCACCCCTCAAAGTCATTCACATATTCCATTACACTTACGGGAACTTTTTTAAAAAATATCTCATTAGCTTTTTCTTTCGTTAATGTTTTGTTTTGCTTTCACATACAGTAATGCCATTTTTAATTCTGATTCTCCCAGACAGCCAAGGGATTGGGCTGAGAGTTCACTCCTACCCCTCTTTAATTCAGAGGCATTTTAAAAACCAAACAGAAGATTCAGGGAGGATTGGGAAAAATGTAATAGAGGGAACAAGAGACATTAGCTTAAAATGATCTTTCTGGTATTCAAAGTGAATCAATTAATATGGTTATCTAAGCTATCACAGAAGAAATGGTATGGGACAGGAAATTTAATGTAACAGTATTAAGACAATAATTAAAGTGCAGAGTTGATTATAAAATCAGCCAGTTTGGAGAGGGTGAAGGATTACAATTGGTGTCTTAAGTTTTTGCAAACTTTTAAAGTACCTGCTATGTTCTTTAAAAAGCATACTCTTCTCATTGCAAAATGCAAAAAATAAAAATAGAAATCTGAAAAACTCAGTTCCACCTTTACTGGAATGCTCTTGGAGCTGCAAAAGGGGAATTTGTGAAATAGCGTAAACCCAACTGAATATGTTACATGGTAACAAGAGGTTATGAGCAGCAGCAGCAGCAACAGCATCAAATCAAATCAAATCAAATACATTACAGTTTTTAAACAATCTTCATGATAAAAGAGTACACTAAAAGGAAAATAGTTTAATATAGCAATTAGTTATTAGGGAAGGGAAAATAATAATAAGACAATAAAGCAGCATATCTAATCAAAAGTTTTGCACAATTTTGTAACTTGGCAAAAACATAAGGAATAGGGTTAGCATCTCTTAAAAATAATAAATGTAAAATTTATCTGCAGGGGCCTCGTATTTGGAAATTGATTGGGGCAATCAGAACATGTGTTGGGGCATCATAGAAAGGGCACCGTATGAGAACATGAGCGGGAATTTCTACTTTCCTGGAACCACAGAGGCAAAGACACTGAATAAAAGGTCCCATGAAATCTTCCATTCATTAGAGCTGATGGAAGGCCAACAAATTGGGCTCTAGAAAAGGCCCATCTATATTTGCTTAGTGTTAAATCAGATAGGTATCCTGCAAAAGAGGGCTTGCCACTGTCTAACAATTGGTAATAGGATTCAGGGCCACTGGTGATATCATTTTGGCACTCAGGGTCCACGATTCTCTTTTACTGCATCATCTGCAGATGAATGCTAGAGCAGAGGTCCCCAACCTTTTGGGCACCAGGGACCGGTGCCATGGAGAAAGGTTTTTCCACAGACCAGAGGGTGCCTATATCCCGAGAATGGAGCTTTGCTTGTTTGTGCAGCCCATTTGCTGACATGCTGCGGACTGATGCCGGTCCACGGACCGGGGGTTGGGGACCCCTGTGCTAGAGAATGACCATTTCAATTTCCTATAACTCTCCGGAGAGGTGCCTTGTTGGTGACCTTATGGAAAATTTAAATGCAGCTGTCAATTAGTAATCCAACAAACATCAGCTGGCGCTTTAGCAGGTGCCTGAGGTTTCTGTTCACTGGTCTTAGGCTGAAGGATTCTTTAAAAGGCACTTTATAATTGCTACAAAATCGGCATTCCTCATATGGTATACTTAGCTCACCTTTCTGTCCCTGGGCTGCCCAAGGTTGGTTTCTTCCGCTGGCATTTACAATGTGCTACCTGAATTAAATTACCAGGTGAGAAATTGCATAGCTGACCATGCAGTTTCTTATTAAACGTTATTGCATAGATTTCTTAATCCTTCCTTTCCTTGAACTATAATCGGAAAGAGGGCTGAATGCTCTAAACTGGAAATGATTATTAGAAGATTTATTGTCCAGAAAAATCTTTGCATGAATTTTCACAGGGACTTAAAGATCCCTTACCAACGTAAACATTTATAGAACGCGGATATTATAATCCTTGTTTTAGAAGCAAGTTGATCTAATAAGGTAAACTAGAGCCCACTGGAGTTGGACAGCCAATAAATTTAAAATAGTAACAAAGGCATAATTACAGCAGACTAGCACTAGGAGTTCTGAAAGTAAAGGAGATTTGCCGCCTTGGTGAGCCCCAAAACAGTGAGGAAATTATTTTATTTTTGTGAAGAAGGGAAAAGAAAGCATATGCAGGAAGCAGGAAAAGCACTTGGATACTGGTGAATAGGTAAGGAGTAACTGGCTGACAGTCAACTTAACCAGAAAGAATGAGTGATGCCTAGTCTCAATTCATAGCATCCTCATTGTGAAAGACATCTGAAAACAGTCAAAAATACCTGCTGTTGTTACTGTTTGTTATATAATTTACATAGCTTCTTTTGCAAGATCAAGCAGGATCTGTGTTTCACCAAATACAACAAATTTCAAAATCTCTCACCACCTTATGTATAAGGTTTTTCTTGGTGAGTAGCTTGAACCCATGCAACTGTATTGCATTTTCCTTGACAGGCTGAAAAATTTTTTGATAGCCCGAATCCTATAGATTTCACTAACTCATCTGAAACTGGAATCAATTCTTTCCCTGAAACAAAGATCAAAGCCAAGGGAGAAATTCTTGCCACAGGAATGGCATTATTTTTATGGGTGCTGGGCAGGGAACACTCAAAAATGAAGAAGTAGCATCCATGCCACTTCCCTAAAGTTTTACTTCTCCTTTTCTCATTTCTGTTACAAAGATGTAATTTCCCCAGCTTAAACCACCCCGCAAAACCCAAAATCTTACCACATACTGTATACTGTGCTGGGGTGTTAAGCATGTTACAGCCCGCATGCACAACTGAATAAAGCTTTTCCATAATGCAGTCCTAAACACACTTAACATCTGGTTTCAGCATCCATATGCCTGGAATTGCACTACTGCTCCTTTTCTGGCTGAATTACCATGGCAATGTACTGCACTCTTTATAGCTGCCCTTGAAGGCACTCCATTTCAGCTGAGCCAAATGCAGCAGTTTGAATGAGGGATTGGCAGAATTGTGCCAATTTCAATGAGAACCATTTTTTTTTCATGCTCAGCTCAATTCATTTTTAGGTTCTTCCCTGCTTCTAAATGAGACCTACAAATGGGATTCTTGCAGACTCTCCCCCCCCCTTTTTTTTTTAAAGTCAAGCCTTTGTATGAGTTCTTGTTTTAATCTGCTACTACTGTTGACACAGTTTCTATGACTATGTTTTATGAAGCACTATTTTTAATTGGCTTATAGTTTTATATCCGTGTCTGTTTGTATCCTCAACACTACGTCAGCATGGGAAAACAGCCCCTCAAGTTGTGTATGTTTAACAATCATCTGAGGATTTTCTCCCATACTGACAGAGCATTAAGGAAGTGAAAGTTTGGGAAGGAGGGTAGGAGGAGAAAACTGAAACGTGCAGAAAAAAAATTCCATTTATCACATGGTTTCCCCCCAAAAAAACCTTCACATTTCTAGGATATGGAGAAAAGGAATGCAAAACAAACCATCAAAGAACAATATTAGGTCAGCACTTCGGATTCTATTTTTGTTGTTGCTCTTATAATTCCTTTAAGTGAAATATCTTATCTGTACACCGGAGCCCATATTCCATTTAGTTTGCTTTTGTGGTCTTAGCATTTCCTGACTCTCTCTGGAGCTTTGCTAATCATCTCTCAGGGCTAGGTTCCTGCAAGTCCCAGTGATCCACAAACCACAATTCTATTTTAGCTGAGTGTAGATCCAGTGGGTAGTTAATGGAGCAATATCTTGTATAAATTTAGCCATTCCAGTTAATTGAATACTATGATTGAACACTATGATTAAGATGTAGATCGGTAGATTAGATGAACACAGCCCTGATTTTCTTCTTTAAATTATCCAACCCATTAGTTGAAGGCAAGTTGACTTAAGTCATGCCACTTCTTGAATGCAGCAACAGATAAAAATAATTCTCTACCCACTCCCAGTCCATTGTAAATGTATAAACTCTGCCCAGGTTTTGATGTTGTCTTCTCATCTAAGCCCACTTACCCTCTCTGTGCAGCAATGATATCCTTGATTGCTACATTCTCTACTGGTCAGCAGCTGCCATTTGGTTATTAGTGTGTGGTTAATCAAATGATGGTCCATTAAGTCAATGAACTTTCCTCACCCTGTGTTTTCCCACTCACTTTTAGAAGCTCAGCTCTCTTTTCAGTCCTTACATATCTTGCTCAACGTCTTTTCAGTTTCTACCCATGTTGGAGGTAGTTTGTCTCCATGCTTTCCCAACCTTGGCCACGATACTGCAAAAGTTCCCTTTTCTTCTTTCCCCTAAATCTTTAACCTCCAACGTAAATGTACTAGAAATAACTTTTAGTGAGCTCAACTTTGCTCCAGTTCTTCCACGTTACAGAGTTTCTATGGATCTACAGGGGAAAATAAAAATGAAAAAAAAACCACCCTTGTTCCCCTTTACTTTAATTAGTATCACATTTCAGCAATGATGGAACCATGAAGGGTGGCAGGGAGAAAGGGACATCTGTATAACGTCTTTGCACCAGGGACAAAAAAAAAAACCATCAGAAGCTGCCATTACCCAAGGGATAATTTTACTGATAAGCCAAGCCTTTTCTTCTGATAACAGATAAATGTACTGATAACAGAACCCATTTTATATATAGTACACATACCAGGCTGGTGAAAAGAGGCAACTGTTACCAAACATCACAGTAGGGAAAAGAGAAAGTTTAAGCCTTTTGCTCATTAATCACATTCTCTGTAGAAATTCTACCAGGCAAATAACACAAATAAGGTTAGAAGTGGGGAGTGCTGATCAGAGATGAGGTGTGTTATTTTCCAAAATACTTAAGATAACACAGGAAGAGGCCGACTTTCAAAGTGGCAGCAACTGAGAAGGGAAGCAATCTTACTAACAGTGAAATCTATTGGTACTGAATAACAGGGAGGGATGGGAGGAACCTCAAACAGGTTGCTAATCACGTGATAAATTTCTTTCTCTCTTTGAAGCCCTAATCAAGAAGAATTCAGTGGCAGGATTTTTGCTAACCATGCTTTATTGGCTGTGCCATAAAGAGCTAGAGTTTTGCACTACACTAAGCCATATTCTGGTTCACAAGCCAAAATGGTGAACTTTATACAACAGAGCAAGCCAAAACCAAACATACCACTTTCAATATTAAGGTAGTTTTTAATCCAGATTTTATGTCCGTCTNATATAATATAATTCTTTCCAATTAAATTTTTAATTCTAAAAATTTGAATGTCATGCTTTAAAAGAGAGTTTTCCAGTGTGGCTTATACTGCATTAAATCCCACTATTGCTTAAATAGATAAAAAAATTAAATTATTTATTAAAGTACAAGTTGTCAGTTAAAATCCCACCACAGACTGGATGATTAGAAAGTTTTGTTGCAGCATATACAGCGTATAGTTTTGGTCATTGGCTAACCTAGAGAATTGGCCATCAAGGCTAATTCTTATTAGGCAAGGGAAATTACATTGTCCTTCTGATGGATTAAATATTAAATGCTCCTTTAGCCTTCTGCAATTCAGTCTCCCTTCACTTTGTATCATTCAGGATCAGGTGAGGATGAAAATAAGTACCAATTTACATTTTTGTCATTCCCGGTCTTAGTACTGAGAGAAAATGGGTATTATATGCTAACAGATCTGAAGGGTACCAGTCTCTAAGTCTAAAATATTGCAGACATAAAGCAATGGGAAATCATTTCTGAAAAATCTTGCCAAGAAAACTGCAGGGATTAGTCCAGCCAGTCTCCAAGAATCAGACACAATTAAAGAAAAAGAAAAAGTCTATTATACATACATATCTACATATCTATAGCTATATATTATAATACATGTATGTATAAATACAGACACATACACAGCTGTAACTCCATAAGAATGTAATTCCATATAATCCTCACATACCTTCTTCACTAGATAGCCTTCCCTTATCCGTCTGGGTTCTCGTTCAGGTCCTTGTTCCATCTTTGCACTGTTCTTCTTTGGTCAAGATTAGCAGAGCTTTGTAAGCTGCATTTATATAGTTGTCACTTTCACAAGTTCCTCTGATTGTTAATCACATGAAAGCATGCTCACTTCCCCTTCCGGAAGAAAGACGTGTAGAAGCCAATGTAAAGCTTAAGAACGTTTTTTTAAATTTTTTAAGTACACATAAGTAACATGAACCCGGAGACATCTTTGCATTAAAGGAGAAGAGGACAGCTCAGCAGTTACCAACCTGAGATATTCATTTAACTTTTCTCAGTGATAAAAAAAAAAAGTTATCATGATAAATAAAGCAAAATAAATGTGGCACTTTGCTCTTGTTGAATCAGATCCAGATGAAGACTATTTAATCCATTATTTATGGCTCTTATTAATGGGAATGATTTTTATTTCTTCATCTCTGTTGTGTTCTTTGTATTCCCCCCCCCTTAATCCCCTATGCATATCCTGATCACCCATTAAGGGTGATTGCCCTTCACCATTGATCGCCCATTAAGGGTGATTGCCCTTCACCATTGATCGCCCATTAAGGGTGATTGCCCTTCTCCATCTGCATACAGTTTCATGCCCGTTGCTGGTTGGCTAACTAGCAACA
>NW_015386121.1:173971-178785 GCF_001527695.2 Protobothrops mucrosquamatus | reverse complement strand
CCCGTTGCTGGTTGGCTAACTAGCAACAGGGTCTTGCCAGCCAATGGAATTGTGTGATTACAAGCCAGGGGAATCCCATAAAAGAGGGCTCCCCTGGCCCAGAGAGCCAGTCCGGATTTACTTTATGCCTTGCCAATAAACCAAGAGCTGACTGTCACTCGACTCGTGTCTTACTGCCTGCGCGATCTAACAATCTCAGTATCATTTCCCACGTTTTCTTTTCTGGAAAAAATTGGTGCTGCCTTTCTGGAATTTTTTTTTTATTACAAATGCTTCTGTCTCAAGTTTTCAGAAGGTCGACCATCTTACTTTCTTGTTAGCCATTTTAATGTCTGTTTTTAAAGAAATTGGGCTATTGATGTTGCTCTGATTCTGATTTTATTATTTAAATAATGTTTTGATCATTTGATGTAATCCATTTTGAATGATAGGGATAGACAACAAATTTATCTTTCATTAAAATTCAAAGCACTCAAATCAAAGAGAAACAGAGTGGAAATTTTGTTAATTAATTAAGGATCATGATTAAGGATCTTGACATTGTAACGTAGGAGAGAAGCTTGAAACACCATAAATGCCCAGTATAAATGTTGCCTTCCTCCTCAAACAATCTTCAGGAGAGAAGAAAGCAGCAATACCTAGACGGGTGTTCCCTTCATTCAGATATGATGTTTTCAGATCATGACTATACATTATGAGCAAGAAGCTTTCCCGCTGCTGAACTCAAGTGCTATCTGATCATCTCAGAATTATGCAAGAATGAAATTTGCTGTACCCGTTGTTCATCTGTCTCAACTTACTATCTTTTAAGAACTTATAACCCTCTGATTTCCTTCCATGGTAATGAGTGACAAAGCCTTACAGATCTTACTCATATTGAATTCCCTTCTGGGGGATGCTGGAATAGGCAGAGGAAAGGTTCCTGTAGTTCAGGGGTGTCAAACTCAATTTCACTGAGGGCCGTATCAGCATTGCGGTTGCCCTTGGGGGGGCGGGTGGGTGTGGCCAGAGTGGGTGCAGCCAACTGGGTGGGCATGGATGGAGTGGGTGTGGCCTACTAGGTGGCCGTGGCCAGTTCTACATCATTCATGTCAAGGGTGCCTGTGGGGGCCTGGGCAGGAGTGGGACAGATCTGAGGGTCTCTGGCAGAAGGGGGTGGGACCGGGGCAAGTGCCAAGGCATGGTCCACCAGGGCAAGTGCTAAAATGGCCACCACAAAATTGTACAGTGGCTCCCGGCTGGTCTGGGCCAGGGCCAAGGCAGCGGGGGCCGTTCCCTCACTGTTTCCAGGATGGCTTTGCGGGCCACATGAAACCACTTCATGGGCCATATCTGGCCCCCGGGCCTTGTGTTTGACATGTCTGCTGTAGTTGGTAGCATTACAGCTAACGATACCTTAAAAGCTTTGCCAGAAATATAGCCAGACAAAAAAGGACGGCCCGTTTTTGTTGTGCTTTGGTGCAAATGGAGAAAGGCCCCTAGATTCGGACCTCTTTGTGAACTGCTTCTGTTGAAGGAATGGGCGAGAGATCAATTCTGTCCATTCTTCCTTTCCCCCCATAGCTCTTTTTATTCCTGAAGAGCTGTAAGGGATCAAATTATGTGTATGGGGGGATGGAGAAAGATTGCTTGTCTCCCAATCCTTTTGCAAGACCTGTTTCTATATTTCAAATCTTTCTGTGAATGGAGGGAAGCACCATTTGGAGAAAAAAAACATCCTGGAATGAATCCTATGGAAAAATAATGAAACCGTTCCAGTCTGAAGAAAGTTGTCAGTCCAGTATTAGAGAAGTGTACATACATAATCTATATCTTCTTCTTGAGCCATATCCATTATCGGACATTGGCGATCCTGTTTTTATCAGCAGCTGCACGAAAAAGTGCTGCTGAGTTTTGTCCAAACCAGTCCCGTAGATTTTGAAGCCACAATGTTCTTCTTCTGCCTGGACCTCATTTGCCTTCAATCTTTCCCTGGAGGATTAAATGGAATATGCCGTATTTTTCTGGGTGTCGCATCACATGTCTGAAATATTCTAATTTTCGTTTTTTAATTGTTTTGATGATTTCTCTTGGCTTTCCCAGGCGGCTTATCACCTCCTCATTTCTGATCTTGTCAACCCAGCTTATACGTAACAGCTGCCTGTAAATCCACATTTCAAATGCTTCTAGTCTCTTCAGGTGGCCTTCTGTCAGAGACCTATATAATCTGCATATAAGATTCTCAATTGAGGGGAATGCGCTAAGTCTAAAAAAGTATTCCCATTCTCCCTGAAAGAAAATATGAGAATAAGGATAAACATTTGCTTTTAGAAAAAAAAAATATTATCACAATAAAAGAAGGGTGTAGAAGAAAGAGATTGGAAAGCCCACAATAAATATGAAATAACTCTTCTGTTATTTTACAAAACAAAATAAATGGCTACAAATGCTAAAGATTTATAATTCTATGCTTACGGGTCAGTGCTTACATTAATAACAAAAGCGCCCTCTTCTGGTTCTGAAAATAAGATTTTGTTTTATATAATGTAGCCTCCTCAAAGCAATGGGAGCTAAATTCTCTGTAAGAAAAATGGTTAAAGCCACAGTTTTAGTGAGATAAACCCTAACCACGAAATAATGTGTAAATTTCATATTCTCCAGAACTGTTCTTCAGCCTAAATGAAACACAAAGCCAACAGAGATGGGATTGGGTAAGGATTTGGATGGTGCTGAGCCCTATGAGGTTTTCTCATTTGTCTCTTATTTTGTCTGCTATATAACCTGATCTAACACAGAGCTCTGGAGAAACCAAAACTTTGCATAGCATTTTTGCAACTTGATAATATAATAGCAATGATTGATTGTTCTCTCTCTCTCTCTCTCTCTCTCTCTCTCTCTCTCTCTCTCTCTCTCTCTCTCTGTGTGTGTGTGTGTGTGTGTGTATGTGTGTGTGTGTACACCTCTGTAACCATTACCAGTTCTTACTATTTTACTTTTAATCAAATGAGATATAGCTTTTTCAGCCACAAAAACAGGAAGTCACCCTATTCTCCAAAGCGCCTGAAGGTAGGACAAATGGATGGAAATTAAACAAGGAGAGAAGCAACCTAGAACTAAGGAAAAAATTCCTGATGGTGAGAACAGTGGAATGACTTGCCTCCAGAAGTTGTGAATGCTTCAAAACTGAAGGTTTTAAAGAAGAGACTGGACAACCATTTGTCTGAAATGGTATAGGGTTTCCTGCCTGAGCAGTGGTTTGAACTAGAAAACCTCCAAGGACCCTTCCAAATCTATTATTCTGCCAAACTCTCAGATTGTAGAAATGTGTATATTATTATCTTTAATGTAGTCCACCAGGCAGTACATATCCTCTGTAACCTCTTCTGTTGATCCATCCAGATATATTTAGCCTTGGGGAAAATGGTTGAGGAATGCCATGAAAACTCTTCAAATCTCTGAAAGGGCATCACACAGAATAAATTTAAGATCTGTCCTGTCTCATTCCAGAGTGCAGGATATGGACTAATGGACTTCAGCTATAGGAAGACAAATTCCAAATATATATTAGAGAACATTTTTCTAAAAGTTAGAACAATTTGGCAGTAGACTCAATTTGCCTGAGAGGTGGTGGACATATTCAAGTAAAGCTCAACAGCCTTTCATCAGGAATCCTTTACTTGGGATTCCTGCATTGATTGGAGCATTGCATTTATTTATTTAAATTTATTATTTATTAATATTTATTATGACCATCCAGAAGCTCCTGGGTGGCTCAATGGCTCAAACAGCTCCTTCTAATTCCTTCCATCTTGGTGCTTTAAATAGCTCTTTTCAACTCTATGTTTTTATGTTTAATCATCTCTGGACCTAGGTGTACAATAAGCTGTACACAATGTATAAATTTCCACCTGAACTATAAGAGTCTTCCAACTCAGCTGTGTTTTGGTCTTGTTTCTCAGGAGAGTACCTCAACAGTGTTCTTCACAAAAGTCAATGCATTCTAGTACAAGTATTCTGTTATAACTCACACGGGAGGACATACACTAGATCTAATTTTTGTCTCTGGCCAGTGGCAGAATGATCTGGAAATGGGGGAAATAGTTATAGAGCCCTTGTCATGGTCAGATCATGCACTCCTTAGGATGGATTTCCGGACCGCTTCCCCCCGCTGCAGGGAGACGGAACCGCGTAGATGGTTCCGTCCCAGGCGCCTGATGGACCCGGAGAGGTTCCTGACGGAGCTTGGGCCATATCCGGAGGATCTAGTCCACGACTCGGCGGAAAATCTGGCGGCAGCCTGGGATGTGGCCGCAGCCGCAGCACTGGACCGAGTCGTGCCATTGTGGCCTCTGACCCGACGCAGATCTCAACTAGCTCCTTGGTTTACCGAGGAGCTGAGAGAGATGAAGCGCCGGAAAAGACGCCTAGAGAGCAGTTGGAGGGCTTCCCGAACCGAATCCGACCGAGCACAGGTAAGGATGCATGTTAGATCCTACCTAGTGGCAATGAGGGTGGCGAGGTCTAATTACTACTCCACCCTCATTGCGTCATCAGATAACCGCCCAGCCGCCCTCTTCAGGGTGACCCGCTCTCTCCTTCAGTTGAGGGGAGGGGGGGACCCTCTGGTGGGGAGGGCTGAGGACTTTGCCCAATATCTGTATGACAAAGTCGCTCGGATCCGAGAGGGTTTAGACTCCGACTGGGTGGCCCCGGGGGAGGAGACGGGAGCAGGTCTTGAGACTATTATATGGGAGGAGTTTGACTCTGTGGCTCCCGAGGACGTGGACAGGATCCTGGGGAGGCTGAATGCAACCACATGTTTACTGGATCCGTGC